>NW_027136138.1:0-134481 GCF_039906515.1 Pseudorca crassidens
AAGTCCTCTTGGCAGCCTTACTTCAGTATATTTTTGGACGATAGCTGTCATTTATAACTCTGCAGGTTTGTGAATTACAGTGCCCCTGAGCTCCTTTCTTCAACTCGCTTTCTTTTGAGCTGGCCGCAACACCGCAGGATGGCTTCAGGCCCTAATCTGGTTCTGGCACGGCACGCTGAGCCTTTGGTTAATTCCTCTTCCTGGTGGGAAATGAGAGTTAAATTTGCCCGTCCAGACACCTCCAGCTAGTCTCTCATTGGTTCTCGCTATTCCTGTTCATCTTCCGCAGAAATTGCAAACTGGGCCAAACAGGAGGTTAAAGGGACTGACTCTCCAAGTCGGGAGGGTGTTAGTAAAGTGTCTGGAATGTTGCACCCGAGTACCAGGGTACGAAAACTGAGACATATTTGAACACGTCTCCCGATCACATGGTTGATCATACTCTAGGTTCCACATGCATGTTTTAGCTGAAGGAAGAATACCTTAAACCTGGGTAGTTGAAACCCGTGGAATGGGTACCATGCAATATGACTTCAAAGGGTCTTCATTTGCTCACCGAACCTCTCCAATCCTATCACTGCTGCGTTTATGCCCCTGTACACATGCTTGATTCTCTTTCAGAGTCATAGCAATCCATAGGTTTTAAGATACTTACTAGTCAGGTACATTCTTAGGCATTTAATATGCGGTGTTGAGTCCATTTTGTTGAGCAAGAGGTAGCTCTTGTCTATTCCATATTTGGCTTAAGGAACTTTATCTGTGCTCATTTCAATCTCTGGTTTTATGCAGCACCCCAACTCACCTTTCCCCTTAAGCAAGCATAAGTTGGTTTTCTAAATTTGAGACCCTGTTCTGTTCTGTAATTCATTTCCTGTGTAGCCAAGTTTACATTCCGTGTATTACTGATATCTTATGATGTTTCTTTTTCTGTGTGACTTATTTCAGTTAGAATCATCATACCTGAATCCACTCATTGTGCTGCTAAGGGCCTGATGACATAGATTTCATTGCTGAGTGATATTGCTTTGTAAGTAAATACCACAACTTCTTTATCCATTTTTCACTTTCTGCGATGTTGAACTTGTACTGTAAACGAGGTTCTTGTAAACAGAGGCGTCCCAAACTTTGAGGTGGCTGTGTCTTTTTGATTTTAATTTCCCTAAGCTATAGGACCATAAGTGGAAGTGCCCTAGGCTCTGTTGCTTTGTTTTTTAGATGTTTCAGGAAACACCATACACTTCTCCCGAGTGTCTGTTGGCAATTTACATCCCGCCCATCAGCATAACAAGGCTCCCAGTTCTCCATGGCCTGTCCTGTCTTTCTGGATTTTACACTTTTTTCAGATGGCCCTTTTGACCGGGGGGAAGTGAGACTTCATTGTAGTGCAGATTTCCTTTGCAAGCTTGCTTGGTTGGCCAAAAAGGGCGTATGCGTTTTTTCCTGAATATATTCAGGAAAAAACGCATACGCCCTTTTTGGCCAAGTGCATCATTGTGGACGTTCTGCCTCTTTTCCTATGCTTTCAATGCAATTCCAGTCTACCTCCTGAAATCGGTTTCCTGCAATTCTGCCCCGCTTTCAAGTCTTCTTGGCAGCCTTACTTCAGTATATTTTTGGACGATAGCTGTCATTTATAACTCTGCAGGTTTGTGAATTACAGTGCCCCTGAGCTCCTTTCTTCAACTCGCTTTCTTTTGAGCTGGCCGCAACACCGCAGGATGGCTTCAGGCCCTAATCTGGTTCCGGCACGGCACGCTGAGCCTTTGGTTAATTCCTCTTCCTGGTGGGAAATGAGAGTTAAATTTGCCCGTCCAGACACCTCCAGCTAGTCTCTCATTGGTTCTCGCTATTCCTGTTCATCTTCCGCAGAAATTGCAAACTGGGCCAAACAGGAGGTTAAAGGGACTGACTCTCCAAGTCGGGAGGGTGTTAGTAAAGCGTCTGGAATGTTGCACCCGAGTACCAGGGTACGAAAACTGAGACATATTTGAACACGTCTCCCGATCACATGGTTGATCATACTCTAGGTTCCACATGCATGTTTTAGCTGAAGGAAGAATACCTTAAACCTGGGTAGTTGAAACCCGTGGAATGGGTACCATGCAATATGACTTCAAAGGGTCTTCATTTGCTCACCGAACCTCTCCAATCCTATCACTGCTGTGTTTATGCCCCTGTACACATGCTTGATTCTCTTTCAGAGACATAGCAATCCATAGGTTTTAAGATACTTACTAGTCAGGTACATTCTTAGGCGTTTAATATGCGGTGTTGAGTCCATTTCGTTGAGCAAGGAGTAGCTCTTGTCTATTCCATATTTGGCTTAAGGAACTTTATCTGTGCTCATTTCAATCTCTGGTTTTATGCAGCACCCCAACTCACCTTTCCCCTTAAGCAAGCATAAGTTGGTTTTCTAAATTTGAGACCCTGTTCTGTTCTGTAATTCAGTTCCTGTGTAGCCAAGTTTACATTCCGTGTATTACTGATATCTTATGATGTTTCTTTTTCTGTGTGACTTATTTCAGTTAGAATCATCATACCTGAATCCACTCATTGTGCTGCTAAGGGCCTGATGACATAGATTTCATTGCTGAGTGATATTGCTTTGTAAGTAAATACCACAACTTCTTTATCCATTTTTCACTTTCTGCGATGTTGAACTTGTACTGTAAACGAGGTTCTTGTAAACAGAGGCGTCCCAATGTTTGGGGTGGCTGTGTCTTTTTGATTTTAATTTCCCTAAGCTATAGGACCATAAGTGGAAGTGCCCTAGGCTCTGTTGCTTTGTTTTTTAGATGTTTCAGGAAACACCATACACTTCTCCCGAGTGTCGGCAATTTACATCCCGCCCATCAGCAAAACAAGGCTCCCAGTTCTCCATGGCCTGTCCTGCCTTTCTGGATTTTACACTTTTTTCAGATGGCCCTTTTGACCGGGGGGAAGTGAGACTTCATTGTAGTGCAGATTTCCTTTGCAAGCTTGCTTGGTTGGCCAAAAAGGGCGTATGCGTTTTTTCCTGAATATATTCAGGAAAAAACGCATACGCCCTTTTTGGCCAAGTGCATCATTGTGGACGTTCTGTCTCTTTTCCTATGCTTTCAATGCAATTCCAGTCTACCTCCTGAAATCGGTTTCCTGCAATTCTGCCCCGCTTTCAAGTCCTCTTGGCAGCCTTACTTCAGTATATTTTTGGACGATAGCTGTCATTTATAACTCTGCAGGTTTGTGAATTACAGTGCCCCTGAGCTCCTTTCTTCAACTCGCTTTCTTTTGAGCTGGCCGCAACACCGCAGGATGGCTTCAGGCCCTAATCTGGTTCCGGCACGGCACGCTGAGCCTTTGGTTAATTCCTCTTCCTGGTGGGAAATGAGAGTTAAATTTGCCCGTCCAGACACCTCCAGCTAGTCTCTCATTGGTTCTCGCTATTCCTGTTCATCTTCCGCAGAAATTGCAAACTGGGCCAAACAGGAGGTTAAAGGGACTGACTCTCCAAGTTGGGAGGGTGTTAGTAAAGCGTCTGGAATGTTGCACCCGAGTACCAGGGTACGAAAACTGAGACATATTTGAACACGTCTCCCGATCACATGGTTGATCATACTCTAGGTTCCACATGCATGTTTTAGCTGAAGGAAGAATACCTTAAACCTGGGTAGTTGAAACCCGTGGAATGGGTACCATGCAATATGACTTCACAGGGTCTTCATTTGCTCACCGAACCTCTCCAATCCTATCACTGCTGCGTTTATGCCCCTGTACACATGCTTGATTCTCTTTCGGAGACATAGCAATCCATAGGTTTTAAGATACTTACTAGTCAGGTACATTCTTAGGCATTTAATATGCGGTGTTGAGTCCATTTCGTTGAGCAAGAGGTAGCTCTTGTCTATTCCATATTTGGCTTAAGGAACTTTATCTGTGCTCATTTCAATCTCTGGTTTTATGCAGCACCCCAACTCACCTTTCCCCTTAAGCAAGCATAAGTTGGTTTTCTAAATTTGAGACCCTGTTCTGTTCTGTAATTCAGTTCCTGTGTAGCCAAGTTTACATTCCGTGTATTACTGATATCTTATGATGTTTCTTTTTCTGTGTGACTTATTTCAGTTAGAATCATCATACCTGAATCCACTCATTGTGCTGCTAAGGGCCTGATGACATAGATTTCATTGCTGAGTGATATTGCTTTGTAAGTAAATACCACAACTTCTTTATCCATTTTTCACTTTCTGCGATGTTGAACTTGTACTGTAAACGAGGTTCTTGTAAACAGAGGCGTCCCAAACTTTGGGGTGGCTGTGTCTTTTTGATTTTAATTTCCCTAAGCTATAGGACCATAAGTGGAAGTGCCCTAGGCTCTGTTGCTTTGTTTTTTAGATGTTTCAGGAAACACCATACACTTCTCCCGAGTGTCTGTTGGCAATTTACATCCCGCCCATCAGCATAACAAGGCTCCCAGTTCTCCATGGCCTGTCCTGCCTTTCTGGATTTTACACTTTTTTCAGATGGCCCTTTTGACCGGGGGGAAGTGAGACTTCATTGTAGTGCAGATTTCCTTTGCAAGCTTGCTTGGTTGGCCAAAAAGGGCGTATGCGTTTTTTCCTGAATATATTCAGGAAAAAACGCATACGCCCTTTTTGGCCAAGTGCATCATTGTGGACGTTCTGCCTCTTTTCCTATGCTTTCAATGCAATTCCAGTCTACCTCCTGAAATCGGTTTCCTGCAATTCTGCCCCGCTTTCAAGTCCTCTTGGCAGCCTTACTTCAGTATATTTTTGGACGATAGCTGTCATTTATAACTCTGCAGGTTTGTGAATTACAGTGCCCCTGAGCTCCTTTCTTCAACTCGCTTTCTTTTGAGCTGGCCGCAACACCGCAGGATGGCTTCAGGCCCTAATCTGGTTCCGGCACGGCACGCTGAGCCTTTGGTTAATTCCTCTTCCTGGTGGGAAATGAGAGTTAACTTTGCCCGTCCAGACACCTCCAGCTAGTCTCTCATTGGTTCTCGCTATTCCTGTTCATCTTCCGCAGAAATTGCAAACTGGGCCAAACAGGAGGTTAAAGGGACTGACTCTCCAAGTCGGGAGGGTGTTAGTAAAGTGTCTGGAATATTGCACCCGAGTACCAGGGTACGAAAACTGAGACATATTTGAACACGTCTCCCAATCACATGGTTGATCATACTCTAGGTTCCACATGCATGTTTTACCTGAAGGAAGAATACCTTAAACCTGGGTAGTTGAAACCCGTGGAATGGGTACCATGCAATATGACTTCAAAGGGTCTTCATTTGCTCACCGAACCTCTCCAATCCTATCACTGCTGTGTTTATGTCCCTGTACACATGCTTGATTCTCTTTCAGAGACATAGCAATCCATAGGTTTTAAGATACTTACTAGTCAGGTACATTCTTAGGCGTTTAATATGCGGTGTTGAGTCCATTTCGTTGAGCAAGGAGTAGCTCTTGTCTATTCCATATTTGGCTTAAGGAACTTTATCTGTGCTCATTTCAATCTCTGGTTTTATGCAGCACCCCAACTCACCTTTACCCTTAAGTAAGCATAAGTTGGTTTTCTAAATTTGAGACCCTGTTCTGTTCTGTAATTCAGTTCCTGTGTAGCCAAGTTTACATTCCATGTATTACTGATATCTTATGATGTTTCTTTTTCTGTGTGACTTATTTCAGTTAGAATCATCATACCTGAATCCACTCATTGTGCTGCTAAGGGCCTGATGACATAGATTTCATTGCTGAGTGATATTGCTTTGTAAGTAAATACCACAACTTCTTTATCCATTTTTCACTTTCTGCGATGTTGAACTTGTACTGTAAACGAGGTTCTTGTAAACAGAGGCGTCCCAATGTTTGGGGTGGCTGTGTCTTTTTGATTTTAATTTCCCTAAGCTATAGGACCATAAGTGGAAGTGCCCTAGGCTCTGTTGCTTTGTTTTTTAGATGTTTCAGGAAACACCATACACTTCTCCCGAGTGTCTGTTGGCAATTTACATCCCGCCCATCAGCATAACAAGGCTCCCAGTTCTCCATGGCCTGTCCTGCCTTTCTGGATTTTACACTTTTTTCAGATGGCCCTTTTGACCGGGGGGAAGTGAGACTTCATTGTAGTGCAGATTTCCTTTGCAAGCTTGCTTGGTTGGCCAAAAAGGGCGTATGCGTTTTTTCCTGAATATATTCAGGAAAAAACGCATACGCCCTTTTTGGCCAAGTGCATCATTGTGGACGTTCTGCCTCTTTTCCTATGCTTTCAATGCAATTCCAGTCTACCTCCTGAAATCGGTTTCCTGCAATTCTGCCCCGCTTTCAAGTCCTCTTGGCAGCCTTACTTCAGTATATTTTTGGACGATAGCTGTCATTTATAACTCTGCAGGTTTGTGAATTACAGTGCCCCTGAGCTCCTTTCTTCAACTCGCTTTCTTTTGAGCTGGCCGCAACACCGCAGGATGGCTTCAGGCCCTAATCTGGTTCCGGCACGGCACGCTGAGCCTTTGGTTAATTCCTCTTCCTGGTGGGAAATGAGAGTTAAATTTGCCCGTCCAGACACCTCCAGCTAGTCTCTCATTGGTTCTCGCTATTCCTGTTCATCTTCCGCAGAAATTGCAAACTGGGCCAAACAGGAGGTTAAAGGGACTGACTCTCCAAGTCGGGAGGGTGTTAGTAAAGCGTCTGGAATGTTGCACCCGAGTACCAGGGTACGAAAACTGAGACATATTTGAACACGTCTCCCGATCACATGGTTGATCATACTCTAGGTTCCACATGCATGTTTTAGCTGAAGGAAGAATACCTTAAACCTGGTTAGTTGAAACCCGTGGAATGGGTACCATGCAATATGACTTCAAAGGGTCTTCATTTGCTCACCGAACCTCTCCAATCCTATCACTGCTGCGTTTATGCCCCTGTACACATGCTTGATTCTCTTTCGGAGACATAGCAATCCATAGGTTTTAAGATACTTACTAGTCAGGTACATTCTTAGGCATTTAATATGCAGTGTTGAGTCCATTTCGTTGAGCAAGGAGTAGCTCTTGTCTATTCCATATTTGGCTTAAGGAACTTTATCTGTGCTCATTTCAATCTCTGGTTTTATGCAGCACCCCAACTCACCTTTCCCCTTAAGCAAGCATAAGTTGGTTTTCTCAATTTGAGACCCTGTTCTGTTCTGTAATTCAGTTCCTGTGTAGCCAAGTTTACATTCCGTGTATTACTGATATCTTATGATGTTTCTTTTTCTGTGTGACTTATTTCAGTTAGAATCATCATACCTGAATCCACTCATTGTGCTCCTAAGGGCCTGATGACATAGATTTCATTGCTGAGTGATATTGCTTTGTAAGTAAATACCACAACTTCTTTATCCATTTTTCACTTTCTGCGATGTTGAACTTGTACTGTAAACGAGGTTCTTGTAAACAGAGACGTCCCAAACTTTGGGGTGGCTGTGTCTTTTTGATTTTAATTTCCCTAAGCTATAGGACCATAAGTGGAAGTGCCCTAGGCTCTGTTGCTTTGTTTTTTAGATGTTTCAGGAAACACCATACACTTCTCCCGAGTGTCTGTTGGCAATTTACAACCCGCCCATCAGCATAACAAGGCTCCCAGTTCTCCATGGCCTGTCCTGCCTTTCTGGATTTTACACTTTTTTCAGATGGCCCTTTTGACCGGGGGGAAGTGAGACTTCATTGTAGTGCAGATTTCCTTTGCAAGCTTGCTTGGTTGGCCAAAAAGGGCGTATGCATTTTTTCCTGAATATATTCAGGAAAAAACGCATACGCCCTTTTTGGCCAAGTGCATCATTGTGGACGTTCTGCCTCTTTTCCTATGCTTTCAATGCAATTCCAGTCTGCCTCCTGAAATCGGTTTCCTGCAAGTCTGCCCCGCTTTCAAGTCCTCTTGGCAGCCTTACTTCAGTATATTTTTGGACGATAGCTGTCATTTATAACTCTGCAGGTTTGTGAATTACAGTGCCCCTGAGCTCCTTTCTTCAACTCGCTTTCTTTTGAGCTGGCCGCAACACCGCAGGATGGCTTCAGGCCCTAATCTGGTTCCGGCACGGCACGCTGAGCCTTTGGTTAATTCCTCTTCCTGGTGGGAAATGAGAGTTAAATTTGCCCGTCCAGACACCTCCAGCTAGTCTCTCATTGGTTCTCGCTATTCCTGTTCATCTTCCGCAGAAATTGCAAACTGGGCCAAACAGGAGGTTAAAGGGACTGACTCTCCAAGTCGGGAGGGTGTTAGTAAAGCGTCTGGAATGTTGCACCCGAGTACCAGGGTACGAAAACTGAGACATATTTGAACACGTCTCCCGATCACATGGTTGATCATACTCTAGGTTCCACATGCATGTTTTAGCTGAAGGAAGAATACCTTAAACCTGGGTAGTTGAAACCCGTGGAATGGGTACCATGCAATATGACTTCAAAGGGTCTTCATTTGCTCACCGAACCTCTCCAATCCTATCACTGCTGCGTTTATGCCCCTGTACACATGCTTGATTCTCTTTCGGAGACATAGCAATCCATAGGTTTTAAGATACTTACTAGTCAGGTACATTCTTAGGCATTTAATATGCGGTGTTGAGTCCATTTCGTTGAGCAAGGAGTAGCTCTTGTCTATTCCATATTTGGCTTAAGGAACTTTATCTGTGCTCATTTCAATCTCTGGTTTTATGCAGCACCCCAACTCACCTTTCCCCTTAAGCAAGCATAAGTTGGTTTTCTCAATTTGAGACCCTGTTCTGTTCTGTAATTCAGTTCCTGTGTAGCCAAGTTTACATTCCGTGTATTACTGATATCTTATGATGTTTCTTTTTCTGTGTGACTTATTTCAGTTAGAATCATCATACCTGAATCCACTCATTGTGCTGCTAAGGGCCTGATGACATAGATTTCATTGCTGAGTGATATTGCTTTGTAAGTAAATACCACAACTTCTTTATCCATTTTTCACTTTCTGCGATGTTGAACTTGTACGGTAAACGAGGTTCTTGTAAACAGAGACGTCCCAAACTTTGGGGTGGCTGTGTCTTTTTGATTTTAATTTCCCTAAGCTATAGGACCATAAGTGGAAGTGCCCTACGCTCTGTTGCTTTGTTTTTTAGATGTTTCAGGAAACACCATACACTTCTCCCGAGTGTCTGTTGGCAATTTACATCCCGCCCATCAGCATAACAAGGCTCCCAGTTCTCCATGGCCTGTCCTGCCTTTCTGGATTTTACACTTTTTTCAGATGGCCCTTTTGACCGGGGGGAAGTGAGACTTCATTGTAGTGCAGATTTCCTTTGCAAGCTTGCTTGGTTGGCCAAAAAGGGCGTATGCGTTTTTTCCTGAATATATTCAGGAAAAAACGCATACGCCCTTTTTGGCCAAGTGCATCATTGTGGACGTTCTGCCTCTTTTCCTATGCTTTCAATGCAATTCCAGTCTGCCTCCTGAAATCGGTTTCCTGCAATTCTGCCCCGCTTTCAAGTCCTCTTGGCAGCCTTACTTCAGTATATTTTTGGACGATAGCTGTCATTTATAACTCTGCAGGTTTGTGAATTACAGTGCCCCTGAGCTCCTTTCTTCAACTCGCTTTCTTTTGAGCTGGCCGCAACACCGCAGGATGGCTTCAGGCCCTAATCTGGTTCCGGCACGGCACGCTGAGCCTTTGGTTAATTCCTCTTCCTGGTGGGAAATGAGAGTTAAATTTGCCCGTCCAGACACCTCCAGCTAGTCTCTCATTGGTTCTCGCTATTCCTGTTCATCTTCCGCAGAAATTGCAAACTGGGCCAAACAGGAGGTTAAAGGGACTGACTCTCCAAGTCGGGAGGGTGTTAGTAAAGCGTCTGGAATGTTGCACCCGAGTACCAGGGTACGAAAACTGAGACATATTTGAACAGGTCTCCCGATCACATGGTTGATCATACTCTAGGTTCCACATGCATGTTTTAGCTGAAGGAAGAATACCTTAAACCTGGGTAGTTGAAACCCGTGGAATGGGTACCATGCAATATGACTTCAAAGGGTCTTCATTTGCTCACCGAACCTCTCCAATCCTATCACTGCTGCGTTTATGCCCCTGTACACATGCTTGATTCTCTTTCGGAGACATAGCAATCCATAGGTTTTAAGATACTTACTAGTCAGGTACATTCTTAGGCATTTAATATGCGGTGTTGAGTCCATTTCGTTGAGCAAGGAGTAGCTCTTGTCTATTCCATATTTGGCTTAAGGAACTTTATCTGTGTTCATTTCAATCTCTGGTTTTATGCAGCACCCCAACTCACCTTTCCCCTTAAGCAAGCATAAGTTGGTTTTCTAAATTTGAGACCCTGTTCTGTTCTGTAATTCAGTTCCTGTGTAGCCAAGTTTACATTCCGTGTATTACTGATATCTTATGATGTTTCTTTTTCTGTGTGACTTATTTCAGTTAGAATCATCATACCTGAATCCACTCATTGTGCTGCTAAGGGCCTGATGACATAGATTTCATTGCTGAGTGATATTGCTTTGTAAGTAAATACCACAACTTCTTTATCCATTTTTCACTTTCTGCGATGTTGAACTTGTACTGTAAACGAGGTTCTTGTAAACAGAGGCGTCCCAAACTTTGGGGTGGCTGTGTCTTTTTGATTTTAATTTCCCTAAGCTATAGGACCATAAGTGGAAGTGCCCTAGGCTCTGTTGCTTTGTTTTTTAGATGTTTCAGGAAACACCATACACTTCTCCCGAGTGTCTGTTGGCAATTTACATCCCGCCCATCAGCATAACAAGGCTCCCAGTTCTCCATGGCCTGTCCTGCCTTTCTGGATTTTACACTTTTTTCAGATGGCCCTTTTGACCGGGGGGAAGTGAGACTTCATTGTAGTGCAGATTTCCTTTGCAAGCTTGCTTGGTTGGCCAAAAAGGGCGTATGCGTTTTTTCCTGAATATATTCAGGAAAAAACGCATACGCCCTTTTTGGCCAAGTGCATCATTGTGGACGTTCTGCCTCTTTTCCTATGCTTTCAATGCAATTCCAGTCTGCCTCCTGAAATCGGTTTCCTGCAATTCTGCCCCGCTTTCAAGTCCTCTTGGCAGCCTTACTTCAGTATATTTTTGGACGATAGCTGTCATTTATAACTCTGCAGGTTTGTGAATTACAGTGCCCCTGAGCTCCTTTCTTCAACTCGCTTTCTTTTGAGCTGGCCGCAACACCGCAGGATGGCTTCAGGCCCTAATCTGGTTCCGGCACGGCACGCTGAGCCTTTGGTTAATTCCTCTTCCTGGTGGGAAATGAGAGTTAAATTTGCCCGTCCAGACACCTCCAGCTAGTCTCTCATTGGTTCTCGCTATTCCTGTTCATCTTCCGCAGAAATTGCAAACTGGGCCAAACAGGAGGTTAAAGGGACTGACTCTCCAAGTCGGGAGGGTGTTAGTAAAGCGTCTGGAATGTTGCACCCGAGTACCAGGGTACGAAAACTGAGACATATTTGAACACGTCTCCCGATCACATGGTTGATCATACTCTAGGTTCCACATGCATGTTTTAGCTGAAGGAAGAATACCTTAAACCTGGGTAGTTGAAACCCGTGGAATGGGTACCATGCGATATGACTTCAAAGGGTCTTCATTTGCTCACCGAACCTCTCCAATCCTATCACTGCTGCGTTTATGCCCCTGTACACATGCTTGATTCTCTTTCGGAGACATAGCAATCCATAGGTTTTAAGATACTTACTAGTCAGGTACATTCTTAGGCATTTAATATGCGGTGTTGAGTCCATTTCGTTGAGCAAGGAGTAGCTCTTGTCTATTCCATATTTGGCTTAAGGAACTTTATCTGTGCTCATTTCAATCTCTGGTTTTATGCAGCACCCCAACTCACCTTTCCCCTTAAGCAAGCATAAGTTGGTTTTCTAAATTTGAGACCCTGTTCTGTTCTGTAATTCAGTTCCTGTGTAGCCAAGTTTACATTCCGTGTATTACTGATATCTTATGATGTTTCTTTTTCTGTGTGACTTATTTCAGTTAGAATCATCATACCTGAATCCACTCATTGTGCTGCTAAGGGCCTGATGACATAGATTTCATTGCTGAGTGATATTGCTTTGTAAGTAAATACCACAACTTCTTTATCCATTTTTCACTTTCTGCGATGTTGAACTTGTACGGTAAACGAGGTTCTTGTAAACAGAGGCGTCCCAAACTTTGGGGTGGCTGTGTCTTTTTGATTTTAATTTCCCTAAGCTATAGGACCATAAGTGGAAGTGCCCTAGGCTCTGTTGCTTTGTTTTTTAGATGTTTCAGGAAACACCATACAGTTCTCCCGTGTGTCTGTTGGCAATTTATATCCCGCCCATCAGCATAACAAGGCTCCCAGTTCTCCATGGCCTGTCCTGCCTTTCTGGATTTTACACTTTTTTCAGATGGCCCTTTTGACCGGGGGGAAGTGAGACTTCATTGTAGTGCAGATTTCCTTTGCAAGCTTGCTTGGTTGGCCAAAAAGGGCGTATGCGTTTTTTCCTGAATATATTCAGGAAAAAACGCATACGCCCTTTTTGGCCAAGTGCATCATTGTGGACGTTCTGCCTCTTTTCCTATGCTTTCAATGCAATTCCAGTCTGCCTCCTGAAATCGGTTTCCTGCAATTCTGCCCCGCTTTCAAGTCCTCTTGGCAGCCTTACTTCAGTATATTTTTGGACGATAGCTGTCATTTATAACTCTGCAGGTTTGTGAATTACAGTGCCCCTGAGCTCCTTTCTTCAACTCGCTTTCTTTTGAGCTGGCCGCAACACCGCAGGATGGCTTCAGGCCCTAATCTGGTTCCGGCACGGCACGCTGAGCCTTTGGTTAATTCCTCTTCCTGGTGGGAAATGAGAGTTAAATTTGCCCGTCCAGACACCTCCAGCTAGTCTCTCATTGGTTCTCGCTATTCCTGTTCATCTTCCGCAGAAATTGCAAACTGGGCCAAACAGGAGGTTAAAGGGACTGACTCTCCAAGTCGGTAGGGTGTTAGTAAAGCGTCTGGAATGTTGCACCCGAGTACCAGGGTACGAAAACTGAGACATATTTGAACACGTCTCCCGATCACATGGTTGATCATACTCTAGGTTCCACATGCATGTTTTAGCTGAAGGAAGAATACCTTAAACCTGGGTAGTTGAAACCCGTGGAATGGGTACCATGCGATATGACTTCAAAGGGTCTTCATTTGCTCACCGAACCTCTCCAATCCTATCACTGCTGCGTTTATGCCCCTGTACACATGCTTGATTCTCTTTCGGAGACATAGCAATCCATAGGTTTTAAGATACTTACTAGTCAGGTACATTCTTAGGCATTTAATATGCGGTGTTGAGTCCATTTCGTTGAGCAAGGAGTAGCTCTTGTCTATTCCATATTTGGCTTAAGGAACTTTATCTGTGTTCATTTCAATCTCTGGTTTTATGCAGCACCCCAACTCACCTTTCCCCTTAAGCAAGCATAAGTTGGTTTTCTAAATTTGAGACCCTGTTCTGTTCTGTAATTCAGTTCCTGTGTAGCCAAGTTTACATTCCGTGTATTACTGATATCTTATGATGTTTCTTTTTCTGTGTGACTTATTTCAGTTAGAATCATCATACCTGAATCCACTCATTGTGCTGCTAAGGGCCTGATGACATAGATTTCATTGCTGAGTGATATTGCTTTGTAAGTAAATACCACAACTTCTTTATCCATTTTTCACTTTCTGCGATGTTGAACTTGTACTGTAAACGAGGTTCTTGTAAACAGAGGCGTCCCAAACTTTGGGGTGGCTGTGTCTTTTTGATTTTAATTTCCCTAAGCTATAGGACCATAAGTGGAAGTGCCCTAGGCTCTGTTGCTTTGTTTTTTAGATGTTTCAGGAAACACCATACACTTCTCCCGAGTGTCTGTTGGCAATTTACATCCCGCCCATCAGCATAACAAGGCTCCCAGTTCTCCATGGCCTGTCCTGTCTTTCTGGATTTTACACTTTTTTCAGATGGCCCTTTTGACCGGGGGGAAGTGAGACTTCATTGTAGTGCAGATTTCCTTTGCAAGCTTGCTTGGTTGGCCAAAAAGGGCGTATGCGTTTTTTCCTGAATATATTCAGGAAAAAACGCATACGCCCTTTTTGGCCAAGTGCATCATTGTGGACGTTCTGCCTCTTTTCCTATGCTTTCAATGCAATTCCAGTCTACCTCCTGAAATCGGTTTCCTGCAATTCTGCCCCGCTTTCAAGTCCTCTTGGCAGCCTTACTTCATTATATTTTTGGACGATAGCTGTCATTTATAACTCTGCAGGTTTGTGAATTACAGTGCCCCTGAGCTCCTTTCTTCAACTCGCTTTCTTTTGAGCTGGCCGCAACACCGCAGGATGGCTTCAGGCCCTAATCTGGTTCCGGCACGGCACGCTGAGCCTTTGGTTAATTCCTCTTCCTGGTGGGAAATGAGAGTTAAATTTGCCCGTCCAGACACCTCCAGCTAGTCTCTCATTGGTTCTCGCTATTCCTGTTCATCTTCCGCAGAAATTGCAAACTGGGCCAAACAGGAGGTTAAAGGGACTGACTCTCCAAGTCGGGAGGGTGTTAGTAAAGCGTCTGGAATGTTGCACCCGAGTACCAGGGTACGAAAACTGAGACATATTTGAACACGTCTCCCGATCACATGGTTGATCATACTCTAGGTTCCACATGCATGTTTTAGCTGAAGGAAGAATACCTTAAACCTGGGTAGTTGAAACCCGTGGAATGGGTACCATGCAATATGACTTCAAAGGGTCTTCATTTGCTCACCGAACCTCTCCAATCCTATCACTGCTGCGTTTATGCCCCTGTACACATGCTTGATTCTCTTTCGGAGACATAGCAATCCATAGGTTTTAAGATACTTACTAGTCAGGTACATTCTTAGGCATTTAATATGCGGTGTTGAGTCCATTTCGTTGAGCAAGAGGTAGCTCTTGTCTATTCCATATTTGGCTTAAGGAACTTTATCTGTGCTCATTTCAATCTCTGGTTTTATGCAGCACCCCAACTCACCTTTCCCCTTAAGCAAGCATAAGTTGGTTTTCTAAATTTGAGACCCTGTTCTGTTCTGTAATTCAGTTCCTGTGTAGCCAAGTTTACATTCCGTGTATTACTGATATCTTATGATGTTTCTTTTTCTGTGTGACTTATTTCAGTTAGAATCATCATACCTGAATCCACTCATTGTGCTGCTAAGGGCCTGATGACATAGATTTCATTGCTGAGTGATATTGCTTTGTAAGTAAATACCACAACTTCTTTATCCATTTTTCACTTTCTGCGATGTTGAACTTGTACTGTAAACGAGGTTCTTGTAAACAGAGGCGTCCCAAACTTTGGGGTGGCTGTGTCTTTTTGATTTTAATTTCCCTAAGCTATAGGACCATAAGTGGAAGTGCCCTAGGCTCTGTTGCTTTGTTTTTTAGATGTTTCAGGAAACACCATACACTTCTCCCGAGTGTCTGTTGGCAATTTACATCCCGCCCATCAGCATAACAAGGCTCCCAGTTCTCCATGGCCTGTCCTGCCTTTCTGGATTTTACACTTTTTTCAGATGGCCCTTTTGACCGGGGGGAAGTGAGACTTCATTGTAGTGCAGATTTCCTTTGCAAGCTTGCTTGGTTGGCCAAAAAGGGCGTATGCGTTTTTTCCTGAATATATTCAGGAAAAAACGCATACGCCCTTTTTGGCCAAGTGCATCATTGTGGACGTTCTGCCTCTTTTCCTATGCTTTCAATGCAATTCCAGTCTACCTCCTGAAATCGGTTTCCTGCAATTCTGCCCCGCTTTCAAGTCCTCTTGGCAGCCTTACTTCAGTATATTTTTGGACGATAGCTGTCATTTATAACTCTGCAGGTTTGTGAATTACAGTGCCCCTGAGCTCCTTTCTTCAACTCGCTTTCTTTTGAGCTGGCCGCAACACCGCAGGATGGCTTCAGGCCCTAATCTGGTTCCGGCACGGCACGCTGAGCCTTTGGTTAATTCCTCTTCCTGGTGGGAAATGAGAGTTAAATTTGCCCGTCCAGACACCTCCAGCTAGTCTCTCATTGGTTCTCGCTATTCCTGTTCATCTTCCGCAGAAATTGCAAACTGGGCCAAACAGGAGGTTAAAGGGACTGACTCTCCAAGTCGGGAGGGTGTTAGTAAAGCGTCTGGAATGTTGCACCCGAGTACCAGGGTACGAAAACTGAGACATATTTGAACACGTCTCCCGATCACATGGTTGATCATACTCTAGGTTCCACATGCATGTTTTAGCTGAAGGAAGAATACCTTAAACCTGGGTAGTTGAAACCCGTGGAATGGGTACCATGCGATATGACTTCAAAGGGTCTTCATTTGCTCACCGAACCTCTCCAATCCTATCACTGCTGCGTTTATGCCCCTGTACACATGCTTGATTCTCTTTCGGAGACATAGCAATCCATAGGTTTTAAGATACTTACTAGTCAGGTACATTCTTAGGCATTTAATATGCGGTGTTGAGTCCATTTCGTTGAGCAAGGAGTAGCTCTTGTCTATTCCATATTTGGCTTAAGGAACTTTATCTGTGCTCATTTCAATCTCTGGTTTTATGCAGCACCCCAACTCACCTTTCCCCTTAAGCAAGCATAAGTTGGTTTTCTAAATTTGAGACCCTGTTCTGTTCTGTAATTCAGTTCCTGTGTAGCCAAGTTTACATTCCGTGTATTACTGATATCTTATGATGTTTCTTTTTCTATGTGACTTATTTCAGTTAGAATCATCATACCTGAATCCACTCATTGTGCTGCTAAGGGCCTGATGACATAGATTTCATTGCTGAGTGATATTGCTTTGTAAGTAAATACCACAACTTCTTTATCCATTTTTCACTTTCTGCGATGTTGAACTTGTACTGTAAACGAGGTTCTTGTAAACAGAGGCGTCCCAATGTTTGGGGTGGCTGTGTCTTTTTGATTTTAATTTCCCTAAGCTATAGGGCCATAAGTGGAAGTGCCCTAGGCTCTGTTGCTTTGTTTTTTAGATGTTTCAGGAAACACCATACACTTCTCCCGAGTGTCTGTTGGCAATTTACATCCCGCCCATCAGCATAACAAGGCTCCCAGTTCTCCATGGCCTGTCCTGCCTTTCTGGATTTTACACTTTTTTCAGATGGCCCTTTTGACCGGGGGGAAGTGAGACTTCATTGTAGTGCAGATTTCCTTTGCAAGCTTGCTTGGTTGGCCAAAAAGGGCGTATGCGTTTTTTCCTGAATATATTCAGGAAAAAACGCATACGCCCTTTTTGGCCAAGTGCATCATTGTGGACGTTCTGCCTCTTTTCCTATGCTTTCAATGCAATTCCAGTCTACCTCCTGAAATCGGTTTCCTGCAATTCTGCCCCGCTTTCAAGTCCTCTTGGCAGCCTTACTTCAGTATATTTTTGGACGATAGCTGTCATTTATAACTCTGCAGGTTTGTGAATTACAGTGCCCCTGAGCTCCTTTCTTCAACTCGCTTTCTTTTGAGCTGGCCGCAACACCGCAGGATGGCTTCAGGCCCTAATCTGGTTCCGGCACGGCACGCTGAGCCTTTGGTTAATTCCTCTTCCTGGTGGGAAATGAGAGTTAAATTTGCCCGTCCAGACACCTCCAGCTAGTCTCTCATTGGTTCTCGCTATTCCTGTTCATCTTCCGCAGAAATTGCAAACTGGGCCAAACAGGAGGTTAAAGGGACTGACTCTCCAAGTCGGGAGGGTGTTAGTAAAGCGTCTGGAATGTTGCACCCGAGTACCAGGGTACGAAAACTGAGACATATTTGAACACGTCTCCCGATCACATGGTTGATCATACTCTAGGTTCCACATGCATGTTTTAGCTGAAGGAAGAATACCTTAAACCTGGGTAGTTGAAACCCGTGGAATGGGTACCATGCGATATGACTTCAAAGGGTCTTCATTTGCTCACCGAACCTCTCCAATCCTATCACTGCTGCGTTTATGCCCCTGTACACATGCTTGATTCTCTTTCAGAGACATAGCAATCCATAGGTTTTAAGATACTTACTAGTCAGGTACATTCTTAGGCGTTTAATATGCGGTGTTGAGTCCATTTCGTTGAGCAAGGAGTAGCTCTTGTCTATTCCATATTTGGCTTAAGGAACTTTATCTGTGCTCATTTCAATCTCTGGTTTTATGCAGCACCCCAACTCACCTTTCCCCTTAAGCAAGCATAAGTTGGTTTTCTAAATTTGAGACCCTGTTCTGTTCTGTAATTCAGTTCCTGTGTAGCCAAGTTTACATTCCGTGTATTACTGATATCTTATGATGTTTCTTTTTCTGTGTGACTTATTTCAGTTAGAATCATCATACCTGAATCCACTCATTGTGCTGCTAAGGGCCTGATGACATAGATTTCATTGCTGAGTGATATTGCTTTGTAAGTAAATACCACAACTTCTTTATCCATTTTTCACTTTCTGCGATGTTGAACTTGTACTGTAAACGAGGTTCTTGTAAACAGAGGCGTCCCAAATTTTGGGGTGGCTGTGTCTTTTTGATTTTAATTTCCCTAAGCTATAGGACCATAAGTGGAAGTGCCCTAGGCTCTGTTGCTTTGTTTTTTAGATGTTTCAGGAAACACCATACACTTCTCCCGAGTGTCTGTTGGCAATTTACATCCCGCCCATCAGCATAACAAGGCTCCCAGTTCTCCATGGCCTGTCCTGCCTTTCTGGATTTTACACTTTTTTCAGATGGCCCTTTTGACCGGGGGGAAGTGAGACTTCATTGTAGTGCAGATTTCCTTTGCAAGCTTGCTTGGTTGGCCAAAAAGGGCGTATGCGTTTTTTCCTGAATATATTCAGGAAAAAACGCATACGCCCTTTTTGGCCAAGTGCATCATTGTGGACGTTCTGCCTCTTTTCCTATGCTTTCAATGCAATTCCAGTCTACCTCCTGAAATCGGTTTCCTGCAATTCTGCCCCGCTTTCAAGTCCTCTTGGCAGCCTTACTTCAGTATATTTTTGGACGATAGCTGTCATTTATAACTCTGCAGGTTTGTGAATTACAGTGCCCCTGAGCTCCTTTCTTCAACTCGCTTTCTTTTGAGCTGGCCGCAACACCGCAGGATGGCTTCAGGCCCTAATCTGGTTCCGGCACGGCACGCTGAGCCTTTGGTTAATTCCTCTTCCTGGTGGGAAATGAGAGTTAAATTTGCCCGTCCAGACACCTCCAGCTAGTCTCTCATTGGTTCTCGCTATTCCTGTTCATCTTCCGCAGAAATTGCAAACTGGGCAAAACAGGAGGTTAAAGGGACTGACTCTCCAAGTCGGGAGGGTGTTAGTAAAGCGTCTGGAATGTTGCACCCGAGTACCAGGGTACGAAAACTGAGACATATTTGAACACGTCTCCCGATCACATGGTTGATCATACTCTAGGTTCCACATGCATGTTTTAGCTGAAGGAAGAATACCTTAAACCTGGGTATTTGAAACCCGTGGAATGGGTACCATGCGATATGACTTCAAAGGGTCTTCATTTGCTCACCGAACCTCTCCAATCCTATCACTGCTGCGTTTATGCCCCTGTACACATGCTTGATTCTCTTTCGGAGACATAGCAATCCATAGGTTTTAAGATACTTACTAGTCAGGTACATTCTTAGGCATTTAATATGCGGTGTTGAGTCCATTTCGTTGAGCAAGGAGTAGCTCTTGTCTATTCCATATTTGGCTTAAGGAACTTTATCTGTGCTCATTTCAATCTCTGGTTTTATGCAGCACCCCAACTCACCTTTACCCTTAAGCAAGCATAAGTTGGTTTTCTAAATTTGAGACCCTGTTCTGTTCTGTAATTCAGTTCCTGTGTAGCCAAGTTTACATTCCGTGTATTACTGATATCTTATGATGTTTCTTTTTCTGTGTGACTTATTTCAGTTAGAATCATCATACCTGAATCCACTCATTGTGCTGCTAAGGGCCTGATGACATAGATTTCATTGCTGAGTGATATTGCTTTGTAAGTAAATACCACAACTTCTTTATCCATTTTTCACTTTCTGCGATGTTGAACTTGTACTGTAAACGAGGTTCTTGTAAACAGAGGCGTCCCAAACTTTGGGGTGGCTGTGTCTTTTTGATTTTAATTTCCCTAAGCTATAGGACCATAAGTGGAAGTGCCCTAGGCTCTGTTGCTTTGTTTTTTAGATGTTTCAGGAAACACCATACACTTCTCCCGAGTGTCTGTTGGCAATTTACATCCCGCCCATCAGCATAACAAGGCTCCCAGTTCTCCATGGCCTGTCCTGTCTTTCTGGATTTTACACTTTTTTCAGATGGCCCTTTTGACCGGGGGGAAGTGAGACTTCATTGTAGTGCAGATTTCCTTTGCAAGCTTGCTTGGTTGGCCAAAAAGGGCGTATGCGTTTTTTCCTGAATATATTCAGGAAAAAACGCATACGCCCTTTTTGGCCAAGTGCATCATTGTGGACGTTCTGCCTCTTTTCCTATGCTTTCAATGCAATTCCAGTCTACCTCCTGAAATCGGTTTCCTGCAATTCTGCCCCGCTTTCAAGTCCTCTTGGCAGCCTTACTTCATTATATTTTTGGACGATAGCTGTCATTTATAACTCTGCAGGTTTGTGAATTACAGTGCCCCTGAGCTCCTTTCTTCAACTCGCTTTCTTTTGAGCTGGCCGCAACACCGCAGGATGGCTTCAGGCCCTAATCTGGTTCCGGCACGGCACGCTGAGCCTTTGGTTAATTCCTCTTCCTGGTGGGAAATGAGAGTTAAATTTGCCCGTCCAGACACCTCCAGCTAGTCTCTCATTGGTTCTCGCTATTCCTGTTCATCTTCCGCAGAAATTGCAAACTGGGCAAAACAGGAGGTTAAAGGGACTGACTCTCCAAGTCGGGAGGGTGTTAGTAAAGCGTCTGGAATGTTGCACCCGAGTACCAGGGTACGAAAACTGAGACATATTTGAACACGTCTCCCGATCACATGGTTGATCATACTCTAGGTTCCACATGCATGTTTTAGCTGAAGGAAGAATACCTTAAACCTGGGTAGTTGAAACCCGTGGAATGGGTACCATGCAATATGACTTCAAAGGGTCTTCATTTGCTCACCGAACCTCTCCAATCCTATCACTGCTGCGTTTATGCCCCTGTACACATGCTTGATTCTCTTTCGGAGACATAGCAATCCATAGGTTTTAAGATACTTACTAGTCAGGTACATTCTTAGGCATTTAATATGCGGTGTTGAGTCCATTTCGTTGAGCAAGGAGTAGCTCTTGTCTATTCCATATTTGGCTTAAGGAACTTTATCTGTGCTCATTTCAATCTCTGGTTTTATGCAGCACCCCAACTCACCTTTCCCCTTAAGCAAGCATAAGTTGGTTTTCTCAATTTGAGACCCTGTTCTGTTCTGTAATTCAGTTCCTGTGTAGCCAAGTTTACATTCCGTGTATTACTGATATCTTATGATGTTTCTTTTTCTGTGTGACTTATTTCAGTTAGAATCATCATACCTGAATCCACTCATTGTGCTGCTAAGGGCCTGATGACATAGATTTCATTGCTGAGTGATATTGCTTTGTAAGTAAATACCACAACTTCTTTATCCATTTTTCACTTTCTGCGATGTTGAACTTGTACGGTAAACGAGGTTCTTGTAAACAGAGGCGTCCCAAACTTTGGGGTGGCTGTGTCTTTTTGATTTTAATTTCCCTAAGCTATAGGACCATAAGTGGAAGTGCCCTAGGCTCTGTTGCTTTGTTTTTTAGATGTTTCAGGAAACACCATACACTTCTCCCGAGTGTCTGTTGGCAATTTACATCCCGCCCATCAGCATAACAAGGCTCCCAGTTCTCCATGGCCTGTCCTGCCTTTCTGGATTTTACACTTTTTTCAGATGGCCCTTTTGACCGGGGGGAAGTGAGACTTCATTGTAGTGCAGATTTCCTTTGCAAGCTTGCTTGGTTGGCCAAAAAGGGCGTATGCGTTTTTTCCTGAATATATTCAGGAAAAAACGCATACGCACTTTTTGGCCAAGTGCATCATTGTGGACGTTCTGCCTCTTTTCCTATGCTTTCAATGCAATTCCAGTCTACCTCCTGAAATCGGTTTCCTGCAATTCTGCCCCGCTTTCAAGTCCTCTTGGCAGCCTTACTTCATTATATTTTTGGACGATAGCTGTCATTTATAACTCTGCAGGTTTGTGAATTACAGTGCCCCTGAGCTCCTTTCTTCAACTCGCTTTCTTTTGAGCTGGCCGCAACACCGCAGGATGGCTTCAGGCCCTAATCTGGTTCCGGCACGGCACGCTGAGCCTTTGGTTAATTCCTCTTCCTGGTGGGAAATGAGAGTTAAATTTGCCCGTCCAGACACCTCCAGCTAGTCTCTCATTGGTTCTCGCTATTCCTGTTCATCTTCCGCAGAAATTGCAAACTGGGCCAAACAGGAGGTTAAAGGGACTGACTCTCCAAGTCGGGAGGGTGTTAGTAAAGCGTCTGGAATGTTGCACCCGAGTACCAGGGTACGAAAACTGAGACATATTTGAACACGTCTCCCGATCACATGGTTGATCATACTCTAGGTTCCACATGCATGTTTTAGCTGAAGGAAGAATACCTTAAACCTGGGTAGTTGAAACCCGTGGAATGGGTACCATGCAATATGACTTCAAAGGGTCTTCATTTGCTCACCGAACCTCTCCAATCCTATCACTGCTGCGTTTATGCCCCTGTACACATGCTTGATTCTCTTTCGGAGACATAGCAATCCATAGGTTTTAAGATACTTACTAGTCAGGTACATTCTTAGGCATTTAATATGCGGTGTTGAGTCCATTTCGTTGAGCAAGGAGTAGCTCTTGTCTATTCCATATTTGGCTTAAGGAACTTTATCTGTGTTCATTTCAATCTCTGGTTTTATGCAGCACCCCAACTCACCTTTCCCCTTAAGCAAGCATAAGTTGGTTTTCTAAATTTGAGACCCTGTTCTGTTCTGTAATTCAGTTCCTGTGTAGCCAAGTTTACATTCCGTGTATTACTGATATCTTATGATGTTTCTTTTTCTGTGTGACTTATTTCAGTTAGAATCATCATACCTGAATCCACTCATTGTGCTGCTAAGGGCCTGATGACATAGATTTCATTGCTGAGTGATATTGCTTTGTAAGTAAATACCACAACTTCTTTATCCATTTTTCACTTTCTGCGATGTTGAACTTGTACTGTAAACGAGGTTCTTGTAAACAGAGGCGTCCCAAACTTTGGGGTGGCTGTGTCTTTTTGATTTTAATTTCCCTAAGCTATAGGACCATAAGTGGAAGTGCCCTAGGCTCTGTTGCTTTGTTTTTTAGATGTTTCAGGAAACACCATACACTTCTCCCGAGTGTCTGTTGGCAATTTACATCCCGCCCATCAGCATAACAAGGCTCCCAGTTCTCCATGGCCTGTCCTGTCTTTCTGGATTTTACACTTTTTTCAGATGGCCCTTTTGACCGGGGGGAAGTGAGACTTCATTGTAGTGCAGATTTCCTTTGCAAGCTTGCTTGGTTGGCCAAAAAGGGCGTATGCGTTTTTTCCTGAATATATTCAGGAAAAAACGCATACGCCCTTTTTGGCCAAGTGCATCATTGTGGACGTTCTGCCTCTTTTCCTATGCTTTCAATGCAATTCCAGTCTACCTCCTGAAATTGGTTTCCTGCAATTCTGCCCCGCTTTCAAGTCCTCTTGGCAGCCTTACTTCATTATATTTTTGGACGATAGCTGTCATTTATAACTCTGCAGGTTTGTGAATTACAGTGCCCCTGAGCTCCTTTCTTCAACTCGCTTTCTTTTGAGCTGGCCGCAACACCGCAGGATGGCTTCAGGCCCTAATCTGGTTCCGGCACGGCACGCTGAGCCTTTGGTTAATTCCTCTTCCTGGTGGGAAATGAGAGTTAAATTTGCCCGTCCAGACACCTCCAGCTAGTCTCTCATTGGTTCTCGCTATTCCTGTTCATCTTCCGCAGAAATTGCAAACTGGGCCAAACAGGAGGTTAAAGGGACTGACTCTCCAAGTCGGGAGGGTGTTAGTAAAGCGTCTGGAATGTTGCACCCGAGTACCAGGGTACGAAAACTGAGACATATTTGAACACGTCTCCCGATCACATGGTTGATCATACTCTAGGTTCCACATGCATGTTTTAGCTGAAGGAAGAATACCTTAAACCTGGGTAGTTGAAACCCGTGGAATGGGTACCATGCAATATGACTTCAAAGGGTCTTCATTTGCTCACCGAACCTCTCCAATCCTATCACTGCTGCGTTTATGCCCCTGTACACATGCTTGATTCTCTTTCGGAGACATAGCAATCCATAGGTTTTAAGATACTTACTAGTCAGGTACATTCTTAGGCATTTAATATGCGGTGTTGAGTCCATTTCGTTGAGCAAGGAGTAGCTCTTGTCTATTCCATATTTGGCTTAAGGAACTTTATCTGTGCTCATTTCAATCTCTGGTTTTATGCAGCACCCCAACTCACCTTTACCCTTAAGCAAGCATAAGTTGGTTTTCTAAATTTGAGACCCTGTTCTGTTCTGTAATTCAGTTCCTGTGTAGCCAAGTTTACATTCCGTGTATTACTGATATCTTATGATGTTTCTTTTTCTGTGTGACTTATTTCAGTTAGAATCATCATACCTGAATCCACTCATTGTGCTGCTAAGGGCCTGATGACATAGATTTCATTGCTGAGTGATATTGCTTTGTAAGTAAATACCACAACTTCTTTATCCATTTTTCACTTTCTGCGATGTTGAACTTGTACGGTAAACGAGGTTCTTGTAAACAGAGGCGTCCCAAACTTTGGGGTGGCTGTGTCTTTTTGATTTTAATTTCCCTAAGCTATAGGACCATAAGTGGAAGTGCCCTAGGCTCTGTTGCTTTGTTTTTTAGATGTTTCAGGAAACACCATACACTTCTCCCGAGTGTCTGTTGGCAATTTACATCCCGCCCATCAGCATAACAAGGCTCCCAGTTCTCCATGGCCTGTCCTGCCTTTCTGGATTTTACACTTTTTTCAGATGGCCCTTTTGACCGGGGGGAAGTGAGACTTCATTGTAGTGCAGATTTCCTTTGCAAGCTTGCTTGGTTGGCCAAAAAGGGCGTATGCGTTTTTTCCTGAATATATTCAGGAAAAAACGCATACGCCCTTTTTGGCCAAGTGCATCATTGTGGACGTTCTGCCTCTTTTCCTATGCTTTCAATGCAATTCCAGTCTACCTCCTGAAATCGGTTTCCTGCAATTCTGCCCCGCTTTCAAGTCCTCTTGGCAGCCTTACTTCATTATATTTTTGGACGATAGCTGTCATTTATAACTCTGCAGGTTTGTGAATTACAGTGCCCCTGAGCTCCTTTCTTCAACTCGCTTTCTTTTGAGCTGGCCGCAACACCGCAGGATGGCTTCAGGCCCTAATCTGGTTCCGGCACGGCACGCTGAGCCTTTGGTTAATTCCTCTTCCTGGTGGGAAATGAGAGTTAAATTTGCCCGTCCAGACACCTCCAGCTAGTCTCTCATTGGTTCTCGCTATTCCTGTTCATCTTCCGCAGAAATTGCAAACTGGGCAAAACAGGAGGTTAAAGGGACTGACTCTCCAAGTCGGGAGGGTGTTAGTAAAGCGTCTGGAATGTTGCACCCGAGTACCAGGGTACGAAAACTGAGACATATTTGAACACGTCTCCCGATCACATGGTTGATCATACTCTAGGTTCCACATGCATGTTTTAGCTGAAGGAAGAATACCTTAAACCTGGGTAGTTGAAACCCGTGGAATGGGTACCATGCAATATGACTTCAAGGGGTCTTCATTTGCTCACCGAACCTCTCCAATCCTATCACTGCTGCGTTTATGCCCCTGTACACATGCTTGATTCTCTTTCGGAGACATAGCAATCCATAGGTTTTAAGATACTTACTAGTCAGGTACATTCTTAGGCATTTAATATGCGGTGTTGAGTCCATTTCGTTGAGCAAGGAGTAGCTCTTGTCTATTCCATATTTGGCTTAAGGAACTTTATCTGTGCTCATTTCAATCTCTGGTTTTATGCAGCACCCCAACTCACCTTTACCCTTAAGCAAGCATAAGTTGGTTTTCTAAATTTGAGACCCTGTTCTGTTCTGTAATTCAGTTCCTGTGTAGCCAAGTTTACATTCCGTGTATTACTGATATCTTATGATGTTTCTTTTTCTGTGTGACTTATTTCAGTTAGAATCATCATACCTGAATCCACTCATTGTGCTGCTAAGGACCTGATGACATAGATTTCATTGCTGAGTGATATTGCTTTGTAAGTAAATACCACAACTTCTTTATCCATTTTTCACTTTCTGCGATGTTGAACTTGTACGGTAAACGAGGTTCTTGTAAACAGAGGCGTCCCAAACTTTGGGGTGGCTGTGTCTTTTTGATTTTAATTTCCCTAAGCTATAGGACCATAAGTGGAAGTGCCCTAGGCTCTGTTGCTTTGTTTTTTAGATGTTTCAGGAAACACCATACACTTCTCCCGAGTGTCTGTTGGCAATTTACATCCCGCCCATCAGCATAACAAGGCTCCCAGTTCTCCATGGCCTGTCCTGCCTTTCTGGATTTTACACTTTTTTCAGATGGCCCTTTTGACCGGGGGGAAGTGAGACTTCATTGTAGTGCAGATTTCCTTTGCAAGCTTGCTTGGTTGGCCAAAAAGGGCGTATGCGTTTTTTCCTGAATATATTCAGGAAAAAACGCATACGCCCTTTTTGGCCAAGTGCATCATTGTGGACGTTCTGCCTCTTTTCCTATGCTTTCAATGCAATTCCAGTCTGCCTCCTGAAATCGGTTTCCTGCAATTCTGCCCCGCTTTCAAGTCCTCTTGGCAGCCTTACTTCAGTATATTTTTGGACGATAGCTGTCATTTATAACTGCAGGTTTGTGAATTACAGTGCCCCTGAGCTCCTTTCTTCAACTCGCTTTCTTTTGAGCTGGCCGCAACACCGCAGGATGGCTTCAGGCCCTAATCTGGTTCCGGCACGGCACGCTGAGCCTTTGGTTAATTCCTCTTCCTGGTGGGAAATGAGAGTTAAATTTGCCCGTCCAGACACCTCCAGCTAGTCTCTCATTGGTTCTCGCTATTCCTGTTCATCTTCCGCAGAAATTGCAAACTGGGCCAAACAGGAGGTTAAAGGGACTGACTCTCCAAGTCGGGAGGGTGTTAGTAAAGCGTCTGGAATGTTGCACCCGAGTACCAGGGTACGAAAACTGAGACATATTTGAACACGTCTCCCGATCACATGGTTGATCATACTCTAGGTTCCACATGCATGTTTTAGCTGAAGGAAGAATACCTTAAACCTGGGTAGTTGAAACCCGTGGAATGGGTACCATGCAATATGACTTCAAAGGGTCTTCATTTGCTCACCGAACCTCTCCAATCCTATCACTGCTGCGTTTATGCCCCTGTACACATGCTTGATTCTCTTTCGGAGACATAGCAATCCATAGGTTTTAAGATACTTACTAGTCAGGTACATTCTTAGGCATTTAATATGCGGTGTTGAGTCCATTTCGTTGAGCAAGGAGTAGCTCTTGTCTATTCCATATTTGGCTTAAGGAACTTTATCTGTGCTCATTTCAATCTCTGGTTTTATGCAGCACCCCAACTCACCTTTCCCCTTAAGCAAGCATAAGTTGGTTTTCTAAATTTGAGACCCTGTTCTGTTCTGTAATTCAGTTCCTGTGGAGCCAAGTTTACATTCCGTGTATTACTGATATCTTATGATGTTTCTTTTTCTGTGTGACTTATTTCAGTTAGAATCATCATACCTGAATCCACTCATTGTGCTGCTAAGGGCCTGATGACATAGATTTCATTGCTGAGTGATATTGCTTTGTAAGTAAATACCACAACTTCTTTATCCATTTTTCACTTTCTGCGATGTTGAACTTGTACTGTAAACGAGGTTCTTGTAAACAGAGGCGTCCCAATGTTTGGGGTGGCTGTGTCTTTTTGATTTTAATTTCCCTAAGCTATAGGACCATAAGTGGAAGTGCCCTAGGCTCTGTTGCTTTGTTTTTTAGATGTTTCAGGAAACACCATACACTTCTCCCGAGTGTCTGTTGGCAATTTACATCCCGCCCATCAGCATAACAAGGCTCCCAGTTCTCCATGGCCTGTCCTGCCTTTCTGGATTTTACACTTTTTTCAGATGGCCCTTTTGACCGGGGGGAAGTGAGACTTCATTGTAGTGCAGATTTCCTTTGCAAGCTTGCTTGGTTGGCCAAAAAGGGCGTATGCGTTTTTTCCTGAATATATTCAGGAAAAAACGCATACGCCCTTTATGGCCAAGTGCATCATTGTGGACGTTCTGCCTCTTTTCCTATGCTTTCAATGCAATTCCAGTCTACCTCCTGAAATCGGTTTCCTGCAATTCTGCCCCGCTTTCAAGTCCTCTTGGCAGCCTTACTTCAGTATATTTTTGGACGATAGCTGTCATTTATAACTCTGCAGGTTTGTGAATTACAGTGCCCCTGAGCTCCTTTCTTCAACTCGCTTTCTTTTGAGCTGGCCGCAACACCGCAGGATGGCTTCAGGCCCTAATCTGGTTCCGGCACGGCACGCTGAGCCTTTGGTTAATTCCTCTTCCTGGTGGGAAATGAGAGTTAAATTTGCCCGTCCAGACACCTCCAGCTAGTCTCTCATTGGTTCTCGCTATTCCTGTTCATCTTCCGCAGAAATTGCAAACTGGGCCAAACAGGAGGTTAAAGGGACTGACTCTCCAAGTCGGGAGGGTGTTAGTAAAGCGTCTGGAATGTTGCACCCGAGTACCAGGGTATGAAAACTGAGACATATTTGAACACGTCTCCCGATCACATGGTTGATCATACTCTAGGTTCCACATGCATGTTTTACCGGAAGGAAGAATACCTTAAACCTGGGTAGTTGAAACCCGTGGAATGGGTACCATGCAATATGACTTCAAAGGGTCTTCATTTGCTCACCGAACCTCTCCAATCCTATCACTGCTGCGTTTATGCCCCTGTACACATGCTTGATTCTCTTTCGGAGACATAGCAATCCATAGGTTTTAAGATACTTACTAGTCAGGTACATTCTTAGGCGTTTAATATGCGGTGTTGAGTCCATTTCGTTGAGCAAGGAGTAGCTCTTGTCTATTCCATATTTGGCTTAAGGAACTTTATCTGTGCTCATTTCAATCTCTGGTTTTATGCAGCACCCCAACTCACCTTTCCCCTTAAGCAAGCATAAGTTGGTTTTCTAAATTTGAGACCCTGTTCTGTTCTGTAATTCAGTTCCTGTGTAGCCAAGTTTACATTCCGTGTATTACTGATATCTTATGATGTTTCTTTTTCTGTGTGACTTATTTCAGTTAGAATCATCATACCTGAATCCACTCATTGTGCTGCTAAGGGCCTGATGACATAGATTTCATTGCTGAGTGATATTGCTTTGTAAGTAAATACCACAACTTCTTTATCCATTTTTCACTTTCTGCGATGTTGAACTTGTACTGTAAACGAGGTTCTTGTAAACAGAGGCGTCCCAATGTTTGGGGTGGCTGTGTCTTTTTGATTTTAATTTCCCTAAGCTATAGGACCATAAGTGGAAGTGCCCTAGGCTCTGTTGCTTTGTTTTTTAGATGTTTCAGGAAACACCATACACTTCTCCCGAGTGTCTGTTGGCAATTTACATCCCGCCCATCAGCATAACAAGGCTCCCAGTTCTCCATGGCCTGTCCTGCCTTTCTGGATTTTACACTTTTTTCAGATGGCCCTTTTGACCGGGGGGAAGTGAGACTTCATTGTAGTGCAGATTTCCTTTGCAAGCTTGCTTGGTTGGCCAAAAAGGGCGTATGCATTTTTTCCTGAATATATTCAGGAAAAAACGCATACGCCCTTTTTGGCAAAGTGCATCATTGTGGACGTTCTGCCTCTTTTCCTATGCTTTCAATGCAATTCCAGTCTACCTCCTGAAATCGGTTTCCTGCAATTCTGCCCCGCTTTCAAGTCCTCTTGGCAGCCTTACTTCAGTATATTTTTGGACGATAGCTGTCATTTATAACTCTGCAGGTTTGTGAATTACAGTGCCCCTGAGCTCCTTTCTTCAACTCGCTTTCTTTTGAGCTGGCCGCAACACCGCAGGATGGCTTCAGGCCCTAATCTGGTTCCGGCACGGCACGCTGAGCCTTTGGTTAATTCCTCTTCCTGGTGGGAAATGAGAGTTAAATTTGCCCGTCCAGACACCTCCAGCTAGTCTCTCATTGTTTCTCGCTATTCCTGTTCATCTTCCGCAGAAATTGCAAACTGGGCCAAACAGGAGGTTAAAGGGACTGACTCTCCAAGTCGGGAGGGTGTTAGTAAAGCGTCTGGAATGTTGCACCCGAGTACCAGGGTACGAAAACTGAGACATATTTGAACACGTCTCCCGATCACATGGTTGATCATACTCTAGGTTCCACATGCATGTTTTAGCTGAAGGAAGAATACCTTAAACCTGGGTAGTTGAAACCCGTGGAATGGGTACCATGCAATATGACTTCAAAGGGTCTTCATTTGCTCACCGAACCTCTCCAATCCTATCACTGCTGCGTTTATGCCCCTGTACACATGCTTGATTCTCTTTCGGAGACATAGCAATCCATAGGTTTTAAGATACTTACTAGTCAGGTACATTCTTAGGCATTTAATATGCGGTGTTGAGTCCATTTCGTTGAGCAAGGAGTAGCTCTTGTCTATTCCATATTTGGCTTAAGGAACTTTATCTGTGCTCATTTCAATCTCTGGTTTTATGCAGCACCCCAACTCACCTTTACCCTTAAGCAAGCATAAGTTGGTTTTCTAAATTTGAGACCCTGTTCTGTTCTGTAATTCAGTTCCTGTGTAGCCAAGTTTACATTCCATGTATTACTGATATCTTATGATGTTTCTTTTTCTGTGTGACTTATTTCAGTTAGAATCATCATACCTGAATCCACTCATTGTGCTGCTAAGGGCCTGATGACATAGATTTCATTGCTGAGTGATATTGCTTTGTAAGTAAATACCACAACTTCTTTATCCATTTTTCACTTTCTGCGATGTTGAACTTGTACTGTAAACGAGGTTCTTGTAAACAGAGGCGTCCCAAACTTTGGGGTGGCTGTGTCTTTTTGATTTTAATTTCCCTAAGCTATAGGACCATAAGTGGAAGTGCCCTAGGCTCTGTTGCTTTGTTTTTTAGATGTTTCAGGAAACACCATACACTTCTCCCGAGTGTCTGTTGGCAATTTACATCCCGCCCATCAGCATAACAAGGCTCCCAGTTCTCCATGGCCTGTCCTGCCTTTCTGGATTTTACACTTTTTTCAGATGGCCCTTTTGACCGGGGGGAAGTGAGACTTCATTGTAGTGCAGATTTCCTTTGCAAGCTTGCTTGGTTGGCCAAAACGGGCGTATGCGTTTTTTCCTGAATATATTCAGGAAAAAACGCATACGCCCTTTTTGGCCAAGTGCATCATTGTGGACGTTCTGCCTCTTTTCCTATGCTTTCAATGCAATTCCAGTCTACCTCCTGAAATCGGTTTCCTGCAATTCTGCCCCGCTTTCAAGTCCTCTTGGCAGCCTTACTTCAGTATATTTTTGGACGATAGCTGTCATTTATAACTCTGCAGGTTTGTGAATTACAGTGCCCCTGAGCTCCTTTCTTCAACTCGCTTTCTTTTGAGCTGGCCGCAACACCGCAGGATGGCTTCAGGCCCTAATCTGGTTCCGGCACGGCACACTGAGCCTTTGGTTAATTCCTCTTCCTGGTGGGAAATGAGAGTTAAATTTGCCCGTCCAGACACCTCCAGCTAGTCTCTCATTGGTTCTCGCTATTCCTGTTCATCTTCCGCAGAAATTGCAAACTGGGCCAAACAGGAGGTTAAAGGGACTGACTCTCCAAGTCGGGAGGGTGTTAGTAAAGCGTCTGGAATGTTGCACCCGAGTACCAGGGTACGAAAACTGAGACATATTTGAACACGTCTCCCGATCACATGGTTGATCATACTCTAGGTTCCACATGCATGTTTTAGCTGAAGGAAGAATACCTTAAACCTGGGTAGTTGAAACCCGTGGAATGGGTACCATGCAATATGACTTCAAAGGGTCTTCATTTGCTCACCGAACCTCTCCAATCCTATCACTGCTGCGTTTATGCCCCTGTACACATGCTTGATTCTCTTTCGGAGACATAGCAATCCATAGGTTTTAAGATACTTACTAGTCAGGTACATTCTTAGGCATTTAATATGCGGTGTTGAGTCCATTTCGTTGAGCAAGGAGTAGCTCTTGTCTATTCCATATTTGGCTTAAGGAACTTTATCTGTGCTCATTTCAATCTCTGGTTTTATGCAGCACCCCAACTCACCTTTACCCTTAAGCAAGCATAAGTTGGTTTTCTAAATTTGAGACCCTGTTCTGTTCTGTAATTCAGTTCCTGTGTAGCCAAGTTTACATTCCGTGTATTACTGATATCTTATGATGTTTCTTTTTCTGTGTGACTTATTTCAGTTAGAATCATCATACCTGAATCCACTCATTGTGCTGCTAAGGGCCTGATGAGATAGATTTCATTGCTGAGTGATATTGCTTTGTAAGTAAATACCACAACTTCTTTATCCATTTTTCACTTTCTGCGATGTTGAACTTGTACTGTAAACGAGGTTCTTGTAAACAGAGGCGTCCCAAACTTTGGGGTGGCTGTGTCTTTTTGATTTTAATTTCCCTAAGCTATAGGACCATAAGTGGAAGTGCCCTAGGCTCTGTTGCTTTGTTTTTTAGATGTTTCAGGAAACACCATACACTTCTCCCGAGTGTCTGTTGGCAATTTACATCCCGCCCATCAGCATAACAAGGCTCCCAGTTCTCCATGGCCTGTCCTGCCTTTCTGGATTTTACACTTTTTTCAGATGGCCCTTTTGACCGGGGGGAAGTGAGACTTCATTGTAGTGCAGATTTCCTTTGCAAGCTTGCTTGGTTGGCCAAAAAGGGCGTATGCGTTTTTTCCTGAATATATTCAGGAAAAAACGCATACGCCCTTTATGGCCAAGTGCATCATTGTGGACGTTCTGCCTCTTTTCCTATGCTTTCAATGCAATTCCAGTCTACCTCCTGAAATCGGTTTCCTGCAATTCTGCCCCGCTTTCAAGTCCTCTTGGCAGCCTTACTTCAGTATATTTTTGGACGATAGCTGTCATTTATAACTCTGCAGGTTTGTGAATTACAGTGTCCCTGAGCTCCTTTCTTCAACTCGCTTTCTTTTGAGCTGGCCGCAACACGGCAGGATGGCTTCAGGCCCTAATCTGGTTCCGGCACGGCACGCTGAGCCTTTGGTTAATTCCTCTTCCTGGTGGGAAATGAGAGTTAAATTTGCCCGTCCAGACACCTCCAGCTAGTCTCTCATTGGTTCTCGCTATTCCTGTTCATCTTCCGCAGAAATTGCAAACTGGGCCAAACAGGAGGTTAAAGGGACTGACTCTCCAAGTCGGGAGGGTGTTAGTAAAGCGTCTGGAATGTTGCACCCGAGTACCAGGGTACGAAAACTGAGACATATTTGAACACGTCTCCCGATCACATGGTTGATCATACTCTAGGTTCCACATGCATGTTTTAGCTGAAGGAAGAATACCTTAAACCTGGGTAGTTGAAACCCGTGGAATGGGTACCATGCAATATGTGTAGCCAAGTTTACATTCCATGTATTAGTGATATCTTATGATGTTTCTTTTTCTGTGTGACTTATTTCAGTTAGAATCATCATACCTGAATCCACTCATTGTGCTGCTAAGGGCCTGATGACATAGATTTCATTGCTGAGTGATATTGCTTTGTAAGTAAATACCACAACTTCTTTATCCATTTTTCACTTTCTGCGATGTTGAACTTGTACTGTAAACGAGGTTCTTGTAAACAGAGGCGTCCCAAACTTTGGGGTGGCTGTGTCTTTTTGATTTTAATTTCCCTAAGCTATAGGACCATAAGTGGAAGTGCCCTAGGCTCTGTTGCTTTGTTTTTTAGATGTTTCAGGAAACACCATACACTTCTCCCGAGTGTCTGTTGGCAATTTACATCCCGCCCATCAGCATAACAAGGCTCCCAGTTCTCCATGGCCTGTCCTGCCTTTCTGGATTTTACACTTTTTTCAGATGGCCCTTTTGACCGGGGGGAAGTGAGACTTCATTGTAGTGCAGATTTCCTTTGCAAGCTTGCTTGGTTGGCCAAAAAGGGCGTATGCGTTTTTTCCTGAATATATTCAGGAAAAAACGCATACGCCCTTTTTGGCCAAGTGCATCATGGTGGACGTTCTGCCTCTTTTCCTATGCTTTCAATGCAATTCCAGTCTACCTCCTGAAATCGGTTTCCTGCAATTCTGCCCCGCTTTCAAGTCCTCTTGGCAGCCTTACTTCAGTATATTTTTGGACGATAGCTGTCATTTATAACTCTGCAGGTTTGTGAATTACAGTGCCCCTGAGCTCCTTTCTTCAACTCGCTTTCTTTTGAGCTGGCCGCAACACCGCAGGATGGCTTCAGGCCCTAATCTGGTTCCGGCATGGCACGCTGAGCCTTTGGTTATTTCCTCTTCCTGGTGGGAAATGAGAGTTAACTTTGCCCGTCCAGACACCTCCAGCTAATCTCTCATTGGTTCTCGCTATTCCTGTTCATCTTCCGCAGAAATTGCAAACTGGGCCAAACAGGAGGTTAAAGGGACTGACTCTCCAAGTCGGGAGGGTGTTAGTAAAGCGTCTGGAATGTTGCACCCGAGTACCAGGGTACGAAAACTGAGACATATTTGAACACGTCTCCCGATCACATGGTTGATCATACTCTAGGTTCCACATGCATGTTTTACCTGAAGGAAGAATACCTTAAACCTGGGTAGTTGAAACCCGTGGAATGGGTACCATGCAATATGACTTCAAAGGGTCTTCATTTGCTCACCGAACCTCTCCAATCCTATCACTGCTGCGTTTATGCCCCTGTACACATGCTTGATTCTCTTTCGGAGACATAGCAATCCATAGGTTTTAAGATACTTACTAGTCAGGTACATTCTTAGGCGTTTAATATGCGGTGTTGAGTCCATTTCGTTGAGCAAGGAGTAGCTCTTGTCTATTCCATATTTGGCTTAAGGAACTTTATCTGTGCTCATTTCAATCTCTGGTTTTATGCAGCACCCCAACTCACCTTTCCCCTTAAGCAAGCATAAGTTGGTTTTCTAAATTTGAGACCCTGTTCTGTTCTGTAATTCAGTTCCTGTGTAGCCAAGTTTACATTCCGTGTATTACTGATATCTTATGATGTTTCTTTTTCTGTGTGACTTATTTCAGTTAGAATCATCATACCTGAATCCACTCATTGTGCTGCTAAGGGCCTGATGACATAGATTTCATTGCTGAGTGATATTGCTTTGTAAGTAAATACCACAACTTCTTTATCCATTTTTCACTTTCTGCGATGTTGAACTTGTACTGTAAACGAGGTTCTTGTAAACAGAGGCGTCCCAATGTTTGGGGTGGCTGTGTCTTTTTGATTTTAATTTCCCTAAGCTATAGGACCATAAGTGGAAGTGCCCTAGGCTCTGTTGCTTTGTTTTTTAGATGTTTCAGGAAACACCATACACTTCTTCCGAGTGTCTGTTGGCAATTTACATCCCGCCCATCAGCATAACAAGGCTCCCAGTTCTCCATGGCCTGTCCTGCCTTTCTGGATTTTACACTTTTTTCAGATGGCCCTTTTGACCGGGGGGAAGTGAGACTTCATTGTAGTGCAGATTTCCTTTGCAAGCTTGCTTGGTTGGCCAAAAAGGGCGTATGCGTTTTTTCCTGAATATATTCAGGAAAAAACGCATACGCCCTTTTTGGCCAAGTGCATCATTGTGGACGTTCTGCCTCTTTTCCTATGCTTTCAATGCAATTCCAGTCTACCTCCTGAAATCGGTTTCCTGCAATTCTGCCCCGCTTTCAAGTCCTCTTGGCAGCCTTACTTCAGTATATTTTTGGACGATAGCTGTCATTTATAACTCTGCAGGTTTGTGAATTACAGTGCCCCTGAGCTCCTTTCTTCAACTCGCTTTCTTGTGACCTGGCCGCAACACCGCAGGATGGCTTCAGGCCCTAATCTGGTTACGGCACGGCATGCTGAGCCTTTGGTTAATTCCTCTTCCTGGTGGGAAATGAGAGTTAAATTTGCCCGTCCAGACACCTCCAGCTAGTCTCTCATTGGTTCTCGCTATTCCTGTTCATCTTCCGCAGAAATTGCAAACTGGGCCAAACAGGAGGTTAAAGGGACTGACTCTCCAAGTCGGGAGGGTGTTAGTAAAGCGTCTGGAATGTTGCACCCGAGTACCAGGGTACGAAAACTGAGACATATTTGAACACGTCTCCCGATCACATGGTTGATCATACTCTAGGTTCCACATGCATGTTTTAGCTGAAGGAAGAATACCTTAAACCTGGGTAGTTGAAACCCGTGGAATGGGTACCATGCAATATGACTTCAAAGGGTCTTCATTTGCTCACCGAACCTCTCCAATCCTATCACTGCTGCGTTTATGCCCCTGTACACATGCTTGATTCTCTTTCGGAGACATAGCAATCCATAGGTTTTAAGATACTTACTAGTCAGGTACATTCTTAGGCATTTAATATGCGGTGTTGAGTCCATTTCGTTGAGCAAGGAGTAGCTCTTGTCTATTCCATATTTGGCTTAAGGAACTTTATCTGTGCTCATTTCAATCTCTGGTTTTATGCAGCACCCCAACTCACCTTTCCCCTTAAGCAAGCATAAGTTGGTTTTCTAAATTTGAGACCCTGTTCTGTTCTGTAATTCAGTTCCTGTGTAGTCAAGTTTACATTCCGTGTATTACTGATATCTTATGATGTTTCTTTTTCTGTGTGACTTATTTCAGTTAGAATCATCATACCTGAATCCACTCATTGTGCTGCTAAGGGCCTGATGACATAGATTTCATTGCTGAGTGATATTGCTTTGTAAGTAAATACCACAACTTCTTTATCCATTTTTCACTTTCTGCGATGTTGAACTTGTACTGTAAACGAGGTTCTTGTAAACAGAGGCGTCCCAAACTTTGGGGTGGCTGTGTCTTTTTGATTTTAATTTCCCTAAGCTATAGGACCATAAGTGGAAGTGCCCTAGGCTCTGTTGCTTTGTTTTTTAGATGTTTCAGGAAACACCATACACTTCTCCCGAGTGTCTGTTGGCAATTTACATCCCGCCCATCAGCATAACAAGGCTCCCAGTTCTCCATGGCCTGTCCTGCCTTTCTGGATTTTACACTTTTTTCAGATGGCCCTTTTGACCGGGGGGAAGTGAGACTTCATTGTAGTGCAGATTTCCTTTGCAAGCTTGCTTGGTTGGCCAAAAAGGGCGTATGCGTTTTTTCCTGAATATATTCAGGAAAAAACGCATACGCCCTTTTTGGCCAAGTGCATCATTGTGGACGTTCTGCCTCTTTTCCTATGCTTTCACTGCAATTCCAGTCTATCTCCTGAAATCGGTTTCCTGCAATTCTGCCCCGCTTTCAAGTCCTCTTGGCAGCCTTACTTCAGTATATTTTTGGACGATAGCTGTCATTTATAAGTCTGCAGGTTTGTGAATTACAGTGCCCCTGAGCTCCTTTCTTCAACTCGCTTTCTTGTGACCTGGCCGCAACACCGCAGGATGGCTTCAGGCCCTAATCTGGTTCCGGCACGGCACGCTGAGCCTTTGGTTAATTCCTCTTCCTGGTGGGAAATGAGAGTTAAATTTGCCCGTCCAGACACCTCCAGCTAGTCTCTCATTGGTTCTCGCTATTCCTGTTCATCTTCCGCAGAAATTGCAAACTGGGCCAAACAGGAGGTTAAAGGGACTGACTCTCCAAGTCGGGAGGGTGTTAGTAAAGCGTCTGGAATGTTGCACCCGAGTACCAGGGTACGAAAACTGAGACATATTTGAACACGTCTCCCGATCACATGGTTGATCATACTCTAGGTTCCACATGCATGTTTTAGCTGAAGGAAGAATACCTTAAACCTGGGTAGTTGAAACCCGTGGAATGGGTACCATGCAATATGACTTCAGAGGGTCTTCATTTGCTCACCGAACCTCTCCAATCCTATCACTGCTGCGTTTATGCCCCTGTACACATGCTTGATTCTCTTTCGGAGACATAGCAATCCATAGGTTTTAAGATACTTACTAGTCAGGTACATTCTTAGGCGTTTAATATGCGGTGTTGAGCCCATTTCGTTGAGCAAGGAGTAGCTCTTGTCTATTCCATATTTGGCTTAAGGAACTTTATCTGTGCTCATTTCAATCTCTGGTTTTATGCAGCACCCCAACTCACCTTTCCCCTTAAGCAAGCATAAGTTGGTTTTCTAAATTTGAGACCCTGTTCTGTTCTGTAATTCAGTTCCTGTGTAGCCAAGTTTACATTCCGTGTATTACTGATATCTTATGATGTTTCTTTTTCTGTGTGACTTATTTCAGTTAGAATCATCATACCTGAATCCACTCATTGTGCTGCTAAGGGCCTGATGACATAGATTTCATTGCTGAGTGATATTGCTTTGTAAGTAAATACCACAACTTCTTTATCCATTTTTCACTTTCTGCGATGTTGAACTTGTACTGTAAACGAGGTTCTTGTAAACAGAGGCGTCCCAAACTTTGGGGTGGCTGTGTCTTTTTGATTTTAATTTCCCTAAGCTATAGGACCATAAGTGGAAGTGCCCTAGGCTCTGTTGCTTTGTTTTTTAGATGTTTCAGGAAACACCATACACTTCTCCCGAGTGTCTGTTGGCAATTTACATCCCGCCCATCAGCATAACAAGGCTCCCAGTTCTCCATGGCCTGTCCTGCCTTTCTGGATTTTACACTTTTTTCAGATGGCCCTTTTGACCGGGGGGAAGTGAGACTTCATTGTAGTGCAGATTTCCTTTGCAAGCTTGCTTGGTTGGCCAAAAAGGGCGTATGCGTTTTTTCCTGAATATATTCAGGAAAAAACGCATACGCCCTTTTTGGCCAAGTGCATCATTGTGGACGTTCTGCCTCTTTTCCTATGCTTTCACTGCAATTCCAGTCTATCTCCTGAAATCGGTTTCCTGCAATTCTGCCCCGCTTTCAAGTCCTCTTGGCAGCCTTACTTCAGTATATTTTTGGACGATAGCTGTCATTTATAAGTCTGCAGGTTTGTGAATTACAGTGCCCCTGAGCTCCTTTCTTCAACTCGCTTTCTTGTGACCTGGCCGCAACACCGCAGGATGGCTTCAGGCCCTAATCTGGTTCCGGCACGGCACGCTGAGCCTTTGGTTAATTCCTCTTCCTGGTGGGAAATGAGAGTTAAATTTGCCCGTCCAGACACCTCCAGCTAGTCTCTCATTGGTTCTCGCTATTCCTGTTCATCTTCCGCAGAAATTGCAAACTGGGCCAAACAGGAGGTTAAAGGGACTGACTCTCCAAGTCGGGAGGGTGTTAGTAAAGCGTCTGGAATGTTGCACCCGAGTACCAGGGTACGAAAACTGAGACATATTTGAACACGTCTCCCGATCACATGGTTGATCATACTCTAGGTTCCACATGCATGTTTTAGCTGAAGGAAGAATACCTTAAACCTGGGTAGTTGAAACCCGTGGAATGGGTACCATGCAATATGACTTCAGAGGGTCTTCATTTGCTCACCGAACCTCTCCAATCCTATCACTGCTGCGTTTATGCCCCTGTACACATGCTTGATTCTCTTTCGGAGACATAGCAATCCATAGGTTTTAAGATACTTACTAGTCAGGTACATTCTTAGGCGTTTAATATGCGGTGTTGAGCCCATTTCGTTGAGCAAGGAGTAGCTCTTGTCTATTCCATATTTGGCTTAAGGAACTTTATCTGTCCTCATTTCAATCTATGGTTTTATGCAGCACCCCAACTCACCTTTACCCTTAAGCAAGCATAAGTTGGTTTTCTAAATTTGAGACCCTGTTCTGTTCTGTAATTCAGTTCCTGTGTAGCCAAGTTTACATTCCGTGTATTACTGATATCTTATGATGTTTCTTTTTCTGTGTGACTTATTTCAGTTAGAATCATCATACCTGAATCCACTCATTGTGCTGCTAAGGGCCTGATGACATAGATTTCATTGCTGAGTGATATTGCTTTGTAAGTAAATACCACAACTTCTTTATCCATTTTTCACTTTCTGCGATGTTGAACTTGTACTGTAAACGAGGTTCTTGTAAACAGAGGCGTCCCAAACTTTGGGGTGGCTGTGTCTTTTTGATTTTAATTTCCCTAAGCTATAGGACCATAAGTGGAAGTGCCCTAGGCTCTGTTGCTTTGTTTTTTAGATGTTTCAGGAAACACCATACACTTCTCCCGAGTGTCTGTTGGCAATTTACATCCCGCCCATCAGCATAACAAGGCTCCCAGTTCTCCATGGCCTGTCCTGCCTTTCTGGATTTTACACTTTTTTCAGATGGCCCTTTTGACCGGGGGGAAGTGAGACTTCATTGTAGTGCAGATTTCCTTTGCAAGCTTGCTTGGTTGGCCAAAAAGGGCGTATGCGTTTTTTCCTGAATATATTCAGGAAAAAACGCATACGCCCTTTTTGGCCAAGTGCATCATTGTGGACGTTCTGCCTCTTTTCCTATGCTTTCAATGCAATTCCAGTCTACCTCCTGAAATCGGTTTCCTGCAATTCTGCCCCGCTTTCAAGTCCTCTTAGCAGCCTTACTTCACTATATTTTTGGACGATAGCTGTCATTTATAACTCTGCAGGTTTGTGAATTACAGTGCCCCTGAGCTCCTTTCTTCAACTCGCTTTCTTTTGAGCTGGCCGCAACACCGCAGGATGGCTTCAGGCCCTAATCTGGTTCCGGCACGGCACGCTGAGCCTTTGGTTAATTCCTCTTCCTGGTGGGAAATGAGAGTTAAATTTGCCCGTCCACACACCTCCAGCTAGTCTCTCATTGGTTCTCGCTATTCCTGTTCATCTTCCGCAGAAATTGCAAACTGGGCCAAACAGGAGGTTAAAGGGACTGACTCTCCAAGTCGGGAGGGTGTTAGTAAAGCGTCTGGAATGTTGCACCCGAGTACCAGGGTACGAAAACTGAGACATATTTGAACATGTCTCCCGATCACATGGTTGATCATACTCTAGGTTCCACATGCATGTTTTAGCTGAAGGAAGAATACCTTAAACCTGGGTAGTTGAAACCCGTGGAATGGGTACCATGCAATATGACTTCAAAGGGTCTTCATTTGCTCACCGAACCTCTCCAATCCTATCACTGCTGCGTTTATGCCCCTGTACACATGCTTGATTCTCTTTCGGAGACATAGCAATCCATAGGTTTTAAGATACTTACTAGTCAGGTACATTCTTAGGCATTTAATATGCGGTGTTGAGTCCATTTCGTTGAGCAAGGAGTAGCTCTTGTCTATTCCATATTTGGCTTAAGGAACTTTATCTGTGCTCATTTCAATCTCTGGTTTTATGCAGCACCCCAACTCACCTTTACCCTTAAGCAAGCATAAGTTGGTTTTCTAAATTTGAGACCCTGTTCTGTTCTGTAATTCAGTTCCTGTGTAGCCAAGTTTACATTCCGTGTATTACTGATATCTTATGATGTTTCTTTTTCTGTGTGACTTATTTCAGTTAGAATCATCATACCTGAATCCACTCATTGTGCTGCTAAGGGTCTGATGACATAGATTTCATTGCTGAGTGATATTGCTTTGTAAGTAAATACCACAACTTCTTTATCCATTTTTCACTTTCTGCGATGTTGAACTTGTACTGTAAACGAGGTTCTTGTAAACAGAGGCGTCCCAAACTTTGGGGTGGCTGTGTCTTTTTGATTTTAATTTCCCTAAGCTATAGGACCATAAGTGGAAGTGCCCTAGGCTCTGTTGCTTTGTTTTTTAGATGTTTCAGGAAACACCATACACTTCTCCCGAGTGTCTGTTGGCAATTTACATCCCGCCCATCAGCATAACAAGGCTCCCAGTTCTCCATGGCCTGTCCTGCCTTTCTGGATTTTACACTTTTTTCAGATGGCCCTTTTGACCGGGGGGAAGTGAGACTTCATTGTAGTGCAGATTTCCTTTGCAAGCTTGCTTGGTTGGCCAAAAAGGGCGTATGCGTTTTTTCCTGAATATATTCAGGAAAAAACGCATACGCCCTTTTCGGCCAAGTGCATCATGGTGGACGTTCTGCCTCTTTTCCTATGCTTTCAATGCAATTCCAGTCTACCTCCTGAAATCGGTTTCCTGCAATTCTGCCCCGCTTTCAAGTCCTCTTGGCAGCCTTACTTCAGTATATTTTTGGACGATAGCTGTCATTTATAACTCTGCAGGTTTGTGAATTACAGTGCCCCTGAGCTCCTTTCTTCAACTCGCTTTCTTTTGAGCTGGCCGCAACACCGCAGGATGGCTTCAGGCCCTAATCTGGTTCCGGCACGGCACGCTGAGCCTTTGGTTAATTCCTCTTCCTGGTGGGAAATGAGAGTTAAATTTGCCCGTCCAGACACCTCCAGCTAGTCTCTCATTGGTTCTCGCTATTCCTGTTCATCTTCCGCAGAAATTGCAAACTGGGCCAAACAGGAGGTTAAAGGGACTGACTCTCCAAGTCGGGAGGGTGTTAGTAAAGCGTCTGGAATGTTGCACCCGAGTACCAGGGTACGAAAACTGAGACATATTTGAACACGTCTCCCGATCACATGGTTGATCATACTCTAGGTTCCACATGCATGTTTTAGCTGAAGGAAGAATAACTTAAACCTGGGTAGTTGAAACCCGTGGAATGGGTACCATGCAATATGACTTCAGAGGGTCTTCATTGGCTCACCGAACCTCTCCAATCCTATCACTGCTGCGTTTATGCCCCTGTACACATGCTTGATTCTCTTTCGGAGACATAGCAATCCATAGGTTTTAAGATACTTACTAGTCAGGTACATTCTTAGGCGTTTAATATGCGGTGTTGAGTCCATTTCGTTGAGCAAGGAGTAGATCTTGTCTATTCCATATTTGGCTTAAGGAACTTTATCTGTGCTCATTTCAATCTCTGGTTTTATGCAGCACCCCAACTCACCTTTCCCCTTAAGCAAGCATAAGTTGGTTTTCTAAATTTGAGACCCTGTTCTGTTCTGTAATTCAGTTCCTGTGTAGCCAAGTTTACATTCCGTGTATTACTGATATCTTATGATGTTTCTTTTTCTGTGTGACTTATTTCAGTTAGAATCATCATACCTGAATCCACTCATTGTGCTGCTAAGGGCCTGATGACATAGATTTCATTGCTGAGTGATATTGCTTTGTAAGTAAATACCACAACTTCTTTATCCATTTTTCACTTTCTGCGATGTTGAACTTGTACTGTAAACGAGGTTCTTGTAAACAGAGGCGTCCCAATGTTTGGGGTGGCTGTGTCTTTTTGATTTTAATTTCCCTAAGCTATAGGACCATAAGTGGAAGTGCCCTAGGCTCTGTTGCTTTGTTTTTTAGATGTTTCAGGAAACACCATACTCTTCTTCCGAGTGTCTGTTGGCAATTTACATCCCGCCCATCAGCATAACAAGGCTCCCAGTTCTCCATGGCCTGTCCTGCCTTTCTGGATTTTACACTTTTTTCAGATGGCCCTTTTCACCGGGGGGAAGTGAGACTTCATTGTAGTGCAGATTTCCTTTGCAAGCTTGCTTGGTTGGCCAAAAAGGGCGTATGCGTTTTTTCCTGAATATATTCAGGAAAAAACGCATACGCCCTTTTTGGCCAAGTGCATCATTGTGGACGTTCTGCCTCTTTTCCTATGCTTTCAATGCAATTCCAGTCTACCTCCTGAAATCGGTTTCCTGCAATTCTGCCCCGCTTTCAAGTCCTCTTGGCAGCCTTACTTCAGTATATTTTTGGACGATAGCTGTCATTTATAACTCTGCAGGTTTGTGAATTACAGTGCCCCTGAGCTCCTTTCTTCAACTCACTTTCTTGTGACCTGGCCGCAACACCACAGGATGGCTTCAGGCCCTAATCTGGTTACGGCACGGCATGCTGAGCCTTTGGTTAATTCCTCTTCCTGGTGGGAAATGAGAGTTAAATTTGCCCGTCCAGACACCTCCAGCTAGTCTCTCATTGTTTCTCGCTATTCCTGTTCATCTTCCGCAGAAACTGCAAACTGGGCCAAACAGGAGGTTAAAGGGACTGACTCTCCAAGTCGGGAGGGTGTTAGTAAAGCGTCTGGAATGTTGCACCCGAGTACCAGGGTACGAAAACTGAGACATATTTGAACACGTCTCCCGATCACATGGTTGATCATACTCTAGGTTCCACATGCATGTTTTAGCTGAAGGAAGAATACCTTAAACCTGGGTAGTTGAAACCCGTGGAATGGGTACCATGCAATATGACTTCAAAGGGTCTTCATTTGCTCACCGAACCTCTCCAATCCTATCACTGCTGCGTTTATGCCCCTGTACACATGCTTGATTCTCTTTCGGAGACATAGCAATCCATAGGTTTTAAGATACTTACTAGTCAGGTACATTCTTAGGCATTTAATATGCGGTGTTGAGTCCATTTCGTTGAGCAAGGAGTAGCTCTTGTCTATTCCATATTTGGCTTAAGGAACTTTATCTGTGCTCATTTCAATCTCTGGTTTTATGCAGCACCCCAACTCACCTTTCCCCTTAAGCAAGCATAAGTTGGTTTTCTAAATTTGAGACCCTGTTCTGTTCTGTAATTCAGTTCCTGTGTAGTCAAGTTTACATTCCGTGTATTACTGATATCTTATGATGTTTCTTTTTCTGTGTGACTTATTTCAGTTAGAATCATCATACCTGAATCCACTCATTGTGCTGCTAAGGGCCTGATGACATAGATTTCATTGCTGAGTGATATTGCTTTGTAAGTAAATACCACAACTTCTTTATCCATTTTTCACTTTCTGCGATGTTGAACTTGTACTGTAAACGAGGTTCTTGTAAACAGAGGCGTCCCAAACTTTGGGGTGGCTGTGTCTTTTTGATTTTAATTTCCCTAAGCTATAGGACCATAAGTGGAAGTGCCCTAGGCTCTGTTGCTTTGTTTTTTAGATGTTTCAGGAAACACCATACACTTCTCCGGAGTGGCTGTTGGCAATTTACATCCCGCCCATCAGCATAACAAGGCTCCCAGTTCTCCATGGCCTGTCCTGCCTTTCTGGATTTTACACTTTTTTCAGATGGCCCTTTTGACCGGGGGGAAGTGAGACTTCATTGTAGTGCAGATTTCCTTTGCAAGCTTGCTTGGTTGGCCAAAAAGGGCGTATGCGTTTTTTCCTGAATATATTCAGGAAAAAACGCATACGCCCTTTTTGGCCAAGTGCATCATTGTGGACGTTCTGCCTCTTTTCCTATGCTTTCACTGCAATTCCAGTCTATCTCCTGAAATCGGTTTCCTGCAATTCTGCCCCGCTTTCAAGTCCTCTTGGCAGCCTTACTTCAGTATATTTTTGGACGATAGCTGTCATTTATAAGTCTGCAGGTTTGTGAATTACAGTGCCCCTGAGCTCCTTTCTTCAACTCGCTTTCTTGTGACCTGGCCGCAACACCGCAGGATGGCTTCAGGCCCTAATCTGGTTCCGGCACGGCACGCTGAGCCTTTGGTTAATTCCTCTTCCTGGTGGGAAATGAGAGTTAAATTTGCCCGTCCAGACACCTCCAGCTAGTCTCTCATTGGTTCTCGCTATTCCTGTTCATCTTCCGCAGAAATTGCAAACTGGGCCAAACAGGAGGTTAAAGGGACTGACTCTCCAAGTCGGGAGGGTGTTAGTAAAGCGTCTGGAATGTTGCACCCGAGTACCAGGGTACGAAAACTGAGACATATTTGAACACGTCTCCCGATCACATGGTTGATCATACTCTAGGTTCCACATGCATGTTTTAGCTGAAGGAAGAATACCTTAAACCTGGGTAGTTGAAACCCGTGGAATGGGTACCATGCAATATGACTTCAAAGGGTCTTCATTTGCTCACCGAACCTCTCCAATCCTATCACTGCTGCGTTTATGCCCCTGTACACATGCTTGATTCTCTTTCGGAGACATAGCAATCCATAGGTTTTAAGATACTTACTAGTCAGGTACATTCTTAGGCATTTAATATGCGGTGTTGAGCCCATTTCGTTGAGCAAGGAGTAGCTCTTGTCTATTCCATATTTGGCTTAAGGAACTTTATCTGTGCTCATTTCAATCTCTGGTTTTATGCAGCACCCCAACTCACCTTTACCCTTAAGCAAGCATAAGTTGGTTTTCTAAATTTGAGACCCTGTTCTGTTCTGTAATTCAGTTCCTGTGGAGCCAAGTTTACATTCCGTGTATTACTGATATCTTATGATGTTTCTTTTTCTGTGTGACTTATTTCAGTTAGAATCATCATACCTGAATCCACTCATTGTGCTGCTAAGGGCCTGATGACATAGATTTCATTGCTGAGTGATATTGCTTTGTAAGTAAATACCACAACTTCTTTATCCATTTTTCACTTTCTGCGATGTTGAACTTGTACTGTAAACGAGGTTCTTGTAAACAGAGGCGTCCCAATGTTTGGGGTGGCTGTGTCTTTTTGATTTTAATTTCCCTAAGCTATAGGACCATAAGTGGAAGTGCCCTAGGCTCTGTTGCTTTGTTTTTTAGATGTTTCAGGAAACACCATACACTTCTCCCGAGTGTCTGTTGGCAATTTACATCCCGCCCATCAGCATAACAAGGCTCCCAGTTCTCCATGGCCTGTCCTGCCTTTCTGGATTTTACACTTTTTTCAGATGGCCCTTTTGACCGGGGGGAAGTGAGACTTCATTGTAGTGCAGATTTCCTTTGCAAGCTTGCTTGGTTGGCCAAAAAGGGCGTATGCGTTTTTTCCTGAATATATTCAGGAAAAAACGCATACGCCCTTTTTGGCCAAGTGCATCATTGTGGACGTTCTGCCTCTTTTCCTATGCTTTCAATGCAATTCCAGTCTACCTCCTGAAATCGGTTTCCTGCAATTCTGCCCCGCTTTCAAGTCCTCTTGGCAGCCTTACTTCAGTATATTTTTGGACGATAGCTGTCATTTATAACTCTGCAGGTTTGTGAATTACAGTGCCCCTGAGCTCCTTTCTTCAACTCGCTTTCTTTTGAGCTGGCCGCAACACCGCAGGATGGCTTCAGGCCCTAATCTGGTTCCGGCACGGCACGCTGAGCCTTTGGTTAATTCCTCTTCCTGGTGGGAAATGAGAGTTAAATTTGCCCGTCCAGACACCTCCAGCTAGTCTCTCATTGGTTCTCGCTATTCCTGTTCATCTTCCGCAGAAATTGCAAACTGGGCCAAACAGGAGGTTAAAGGGACTGACTCTCCAAGTCGGGAGGGTGTTAGTAAAGCGTCTGGAATGTTGCACCCGAGTACCAGGGTACGAAAACTGAGACATATTTGAACATGTCTCCCGATCACATGGTTGATCATACTCTAGGTTCCACATGCATGTTTTAGCTGAAGGAAGAATACCTTAAACCTGGGTAGTTGAAACCCGTGGAATGGGTACCATGCAATATGACTTCAAAGGGTCTTCATTTGCTCACCGAACCTCTCCAATCCTATCACTACTGCGTTTATGCCCCTGTACACATGCTTGATTCTCTTTCGGAGACATAGCAATCCATAGGTTTTAAGATAATTACTAGTCAGGTACATTCTTAGGCATTTAATATGCGGTGTTGAGTCCATTTCGTTGAGCAAGGAGTAGCTCTTGTCTATTCCATATTTGGCTTAAGGAACTTTATCTGTGCTCATTTCAATCTCTGGTTTTATGCAGCACCCCAAATCACCTTTACCCTTAAGCAAGCATAAGTTGGTTTTCTAAATTTGAGACCCTGTTCTGTTCTGTAATTCAGTTCCTGTGTAGCCAAGTTTACATTCCGTGTATTACTGATATCTTATGATGTTTCTTTTTCTGTGTGACTTATTTCAGTTAGAATCATCATACCTGAATCCACTCATTGTGCTGCTAAGGGTCTGATGACATAGATTTCATTGCTGAGTGATATTGCTTTGTAAGTAAATACCACAACTTCTTTATCCATTTTTCACTTTCTGCGATGTTGAACTTGTACTGTAAACGAGGTTCTTGTAAACAGAGGCGTCCCAAACTTTGGGGTGGCTGTGTCTTTTTGATTTTAATTTCCCTAAGCTATAGGACCATAAGTGGAAGTGCCCTAGGCTCTGTTGCTTTGTTTTTTAGATGTTTCAGGAAACACCATACACTTCTCCCGAGTGTCTGTTGGCAATTTACATCCCGCCCATCAGCATAACAAGGCTCCCAGTTCTCCATGGCCTGTCCTGCCTTTCTGGATTTTACACTTTTTTCAGATGGCCCTTTTGACCGGGGGGAAGTGAGACTTCATTGTAGTGCAGATTTCCTTTGCAAGCTTGCTTGGTTGGCCAAAAAGGGCGTATGCGTTTTTTCCTGAATATATTCAGGAAAAAACGCATACGCCCTTTATGGCCAAGTGCATCATTGTGGACGTTCTGCCTCTTTTCCTATGCTTTCAATGCAATTCCAGTCTACCTCCTGAAATCGGTTTCCTGCAATTCTGCCCCGCTTTCAAGTCCTCTTGGCAGCCTTACTTCAGTATATTTTTGGACGATAGCTGTCATTTATAACTCTGCAGGTTTGTGAATTACAGTGCCCCTGAGCTCCTTTCTTCAACTCGCTTTCTTTTGAGCTGGCCGCAACACCGCAGGATGGCTTCAGGCCCTAATCTGGTTCCGGCACGGCACGCTGAGCCTTTGGTTAATTCCTCTTCCTGGTGGGAAATGAGAGTTAAATTTGCCCGTCCAGACACCTCCAGCTAGTCTCTCATTGGTTCTCGCTATTCCTGTTCATCTTCCGCAGAAATTGCAAACTGGGCCAAACAGGAGGTTAAAGGGACTGACTCTCCAAGTCGGGAGGGTGTTAGTAAAGCGTCTGGAATGTTGCACCCGAATACCAGGGTACAAAAACTGAGACATATTTGAACACGTCTCCCGATCACATGGTTGATCATACTCTAGGTTCCACATGCATGTTTTACCTGAAGGAAGAATACCTTAAACCTGGGTAGTTGAAACCCGTGGAATGGGTACCATGCAATATGACTTCAAAGGGTCTTCATTTGCTCACCGAACCTCTCCAATCCTATCACTGCTGCGTTTATGCCCCTGTACACATGCTTGATTCTCTTTCGGAGACATAGCAATCCATAGGTTTTAAGATACTTACTAGTCAGGTACATTCTTAGGCGTTTAATATGCGGTGTTGAGTCCATTTCGTTGAGCAAGGAGTAGCTCTTGTCTATTCCATATTTGGCTTAAGGAACTTTATCTGTGCTCATTTCAATCTCTGGTTTTATGCAGCACCCCAACTCACCTTTCCCCTTAAGCAAGCATAAGTTGGTTTTCTAAATTTGAGACCCTGTTCTGTTCTGTAATTCAGTTCCTGTGTAGCCAAGTTTACATTCCGTGTATTACTGATATCTTATGATGTTTCTTTTTCTGTGTGACTTATTTCAGTTAGAATCATCATACCTGAATCCACTCATTGTGCTGCTAAGGGCCTGATGACATAGATTTCATTGCTGAGTGATATTGCTTTGTAAGTAAATACCACAACTTCTTTATCCATTTTTCACTTTCTGCGATGTTGAACTTGTACTGTAAACGAGGTTCTTGTAAACAGAGGCGTCCCAATGTTTGGGGTGGCTGTGTCTTTTTGATTTTAATTTCCCTAAGCTATAGGACCATAAGTGGAAGTGCCCTAGGCTCTGTTGCTTTGTTTTTTAGATGTTTCAGGAAACACCATACACTTCTTCCGAGTGTCTGTTGGCAATTTACATCCCGCCCATCAGCATAACAAGGCTCCCAGTTCTCCATGGCCTGTCCTGCCTTTCTGGATTTTACACTTTTTTCAGATGGCCCTTTTGACCGGGGGGAAGTGAGACTTCATTGTAGTGCAGATTTCCTTTGCAAGCTTGCTTGGTTGGCCAAAAAGGGCGTATGCGTTTTTTCCTGAATATATTCAGGAAAAAGCGCATACGCCCTTTTTGGCCAAGTGCATCATTGTGGACGTTCTGCCTCTTTTCCTATGCTTTCAATGCAATTCCAGTCTACCTCCTGAAATCGGTTTCCTGCAATTCTGCCCCGCTTTCAAGTCCTCTTGGCAGCCTTACTTCAGTATATTTTTGGACGATAGCTGTCATTTATAACTCTGCAGGTTTGTGAATTACAGTGCCCCTGAGCTCCTTTCTTCAACTCGCTTTCTTGTGACCTGGCCGCAACACCGCAGGATGGCTTCAGGCCCTAATCTGGTTACGGCACGGCATGCTGAGCCTTTGGTTAATTCCTCTTCCTGGTGGGAAATGAGAGTTAAATTTGCCCGTCCAGACACCTCCAGCTAGTCTCTCATTGGTTCTCGCTATTCCTGTTCATCTTCCGCAGAAATTGCAAACTGGGCCAAACAGGAGGTTAAAGGGACTGACTCTCCAAGTCGGGAGGGTGTTAGTAAAGCGTCTGGAATGTTGCACCCGAGTACCAGGGTACGAAAACTGAGACATATTTGAACACGTCTCCCGATCACATGGTTGATCATACTCTAGGTTCCACATGCATGTTTTAGCTGAAGGAAGAATACCTTAAACCTGGGTAGTTGAAACCCGTGGAATGGGTACCATGCAATATGACTTCAAAGGGTCTTCATTTGCTCACCGAACCTCTCCAATCCTATCACTGCTGCGTTTATGCCCCTGTACACATGCTTGATTCTCTTTCGGAGACATAGCAATCCATAGGTTTTAAGATACTTACTAGTCAGGTACATTCTTAGGCGTTTAATATGCGGTGTTGAGTCCATTTCGTTGAGCAAGGAGTAGCTCTTGTCTATTCCATATTTGGCTTAAGGAACTTTATCTGTGCTCATTTCAATCTCTGGTTTTATGCAGCACCCCAACTCACCTTTCCCCTTAAGCAAGCATAAGTTGGTTTTCTAAATTTGAGACCCTGTTCTGTTCTGTAATTCAGTTCCTGTGTAGCCAAGTTTACATTCCGTGTATTACTGATATCTTATGATGTTTCTTTTTCTGTGTGACTTATTTCAGTTAGAATCATCATACCTGAATCCACTCATTGTGCTGCTAAGGGCCTGATGACATAGATTTCATTGCTGAGTGATATTGCTTTGTAAGTAAATACCACAACTTCTTTATCCATTTTTCACTTTCTGCGATGTTGAACTTGTACTGTAAACGAGGTTCTTGTAAACAGAGGCGTCCCAAACTTTGGGGTGGCTGTGTCTTTTTGATTTTAATTTCCCTAAGCTATAGGACCATAAGTGGAAGTGCCCTAGGCTCTGTTGCTTTGTTTTTTAGATGTTTCAGGAAACACCATACACTTCTCCCTAGTGTCTGTTGGCAATTTACATCCCGCCCATCAGCATAACAAGGCTCCCAGTTCTCCATGGCCTGTCCTGCCTTTCTGGATTTTACACTTTTTTCAGATGGCCCTTTTGACCGGGGGGAAGTGAGACTTCATTGTAGTGCAGATTTCCTTTGCAAGCTTGCTTGGTTGGCCAAAAAGGGCGTATGCGTTTTTTCCTGAATATATTCAGGAAAAAACGCATACGCCCTTTTTGGCCAAGTACATCATTGTGGACGTTCTGCCTCTTTTCCTATGCTTTCAATGCAATTCCAGTCTACCTCCTGAAATCGGTTTCCTGCAATTCTGCCCCGCTTTCAAGTCCTCTTGGCAGCCTTACTTCAGTATATTTTTGGACGATAGCTGTCATTTATAACTCTGCAGGTTTGTGAATTACAGTGCCCCTGAGCTCCTTTCTTCAACTCGCTTTCTTTTGAGCTGGCCGCAACACCGCAGGATGGCTTCAGGCCCTAATCTGGTTCCGGCACGGCATGCTGAGCCTTTGGTTATTTCCTCTTCCTGGTGGGAAATGAGAGTTAAATTTGCCCGTCCAGACACCTCCAGCTAGTCTCTCATTGGTTCTCCCTATTTCTGTTCATCTTCCACAGAAATTGCAAACTGGGCCAAACAGGAGCTTAAAGGTGCTGACTCTCCAAGTGCGGAGAGTGTTAGTAAAGCGTCTGGAATGTTGCACCCGAGAACCAGGGGAGGACAACTGAGACATATTTGAACATGTCTCCCGTTCACACGGTTGATCATACTCTGGGTTCCACATGCATGTTTTAGCTGAAGGAAGAATACCTTAAACCTGGAGAGTTGAGACCCGTGGAATGGGTACCATGCAATATGACTTCAAAGGGTCTTCATTTGCTCACTGAACCTCTCCAATCCTATCACTGCTGCGTTTATGCCCCTGTACACATGCTTGATTCTCTTTTGGAGACATAGCAATCCATAGGTTTTAAGATACTTACTACTCAGGTACATTCTTAGGCGTTTAATATGGGGTGTTGAGTCCATTTCGTTGAGCAAGGAGTAGCTCTTGTCTATTCCATATTTGGCTTAAGGAACTTTATCTGTGTTCATTTCAATCTGTGGTTTTATGCAGCACCCCAACTCACCTTTCCCCTTAAGCAAGCATAAGTTGGTTTTCTAAATTTGAGACCCTGTTCTGTTTTGGTATTCAGTTCCTGTGTAGCCAAGTTTACATTCCGTGTATTAGTGATATCTTATGATGTTTCTTTTTCTGTGTGTCTTATTTCAGTTAGAATCATCGTACCTGAATCCACTCATTATGCTGCTACGGGCCTGATGACATAGATTTCATTACTGAGTGATACTGCATTGTACGTAAGTACCACAAGTTCTTTATCCATTTTTCACTTTCTTTGTTATTGAACTTGTACGGTTAACGAGGTTCTTGTAAACAGAGGCGTCCCAAATTTTGGGGTGGCTGTGTCTTTTTGATTTTAATTTCCCTAAGCTATAGGACCATAAGTGGAAGTGCCCTAGGCTCTGTTGCTTTGTTTTTTAGATGTTTCAGGAAACACCATACACATCCCGCTCATCAGCATAACAAGGCTCCCAGTTCTCCATGGCCTGTCCTGCCTTTCTGGATTTTACACTTTTTTCAGATGGCCCTTTTGACCAGGGGGAAGTGAGACTTCATTGTAGTGCAGATTTCCTTTGCAAGCTTGCTTGGTTGGCCAAAAAGGGCGTATGCCTTTTTTCCTGAATAAATTCAGGAAAAAAGGCATACACCCTTTTTGGCCAAGTGCATCATTGTGGACGTTCTGCCTCTTTTCCTATGCTTTAAATGCAATTCCAGTCTACCTCCTGAAATCGTTTTCCTGCAATTCTGCCTTGCTTTCAATGCCTCTTCATCGCCTTACCTCAATATATTTTTTGAAAATAGTTGGCCTTTATAACTCTGCAGGTTTTTGAATTGCAGTGGCCCTTAGCTCCATTTTTCAGCTCTTATTTTTGTGATCTTGCCTCATAACCACAGGATTCCTTCAGGCCCTATTCTTCTTCTGGGGCACCTTGCTGTGCCTTTGGTTTATTCTTCTTACTGATGTGAATTTAGAGTGACATGTGCCCCTTGAAACCGCTACAGCTAGTTTCTCACTGGTTCCCCCTATTCCCATTCATCCTCCGCACTAACTGCAGACTGTGCGATACCAGAACTTAAAGGCATTGACTCTCCATGTGGGGATATTTTTGGTAAAGCGGCTGGAATGTCGATCCGGAGCCCCAGGAGAGGAAAAATGAGGTGCGTTTTAGAAACCTTTCCCGATCATATGGTATACCAGTCGCTGGGTTTCCCAAGCATGGTTTAGCTGTAGGAAGATTCCCTTCAACCTGGAGTGTTGGGACCCTTGGAATGAGTAGCATGAAGTATTGCATTAAACTTTTGGCAGTTGCTCACCAAAGCTCATCAATCCTCTCAGCCCCAAGTGTCCAGCCTTATGTCTTATCCAGCTGTGGGTTTATATGTGGTCAATCCAGGTTGCATCACAGCCCCTGAGCGAATTTTGTAAGAATTTTTCTCTCTTTCATTGTTTCTGCGTTTTGTTTTTAAAATTTATTTCTATAATGGGGTTTAGCTCATTTTCACTGCTGTGTTTGTGCCACTCTGCACACACTTGATTCCCTTATGGAGATATATCAATACATGGGTTTTAAGATTCTTATTACTCAGATATATTTCTCTGCGGTGTATAGGGTGTGTTGAGGCCAGTTCATTGAGCAAGGTGTAGATCTTGTCTAATATTTATTTGGTTTATTGAACGGTATCTGTGCTAATTTCAAACTCTGGTTTTATGCATCACCCCACCTCTCCTTTCCCCTTAAGCTGAAATAAGTGTGTTTTCTAAATGTGAGACACTGTTCTGTTCTGTAATTCATTTCTTGTGCAGCCATATTTACCCTCCCTCTATAAGTGATATCTTATGATATGTTTCTTTTTCTGTTTGACTTATTTCAAGTAGTATTATCGGACCTAAATCCACTCTTTATCCTTCTACTAGCCTTATTACATTGATTTCATGGTGAAGAGATATTCCATTGTACATAAGTACCACATCTTCTTTATCCATTGTTCTCTTTCCTGGGATATTTAAGGTATACTGAAGTTGAGGTTCTTGTAAACAGAGTAGCCCTAAACTGTGGTGTGCTTGTGTCTTGTTAATTTTTAGATTTCCCTAGATATACTCCCATGATTGGAAGTGTCCTATGCTCTGTAGCTCTGTTTTTTAGATGATTTAGGAACCACCATACACTTCTCCAGAGTGGCTCTCGGCAGTTCACACACTGCCCATCAGCGTATAAAGGCTCCCTGTTCTCCATGGCCTGTCCTGCATTTCTGGTTTTTACAATTTTTTAGGATGGCCCTTTTGACCAGTGGGAAATGAGACTTCTTTGTTGTGCACATTTGCATTGCTTGCTTGCTTCGTTGCCCATAAAGTGCGTATGCGTTTTTTCCTGGATATAATCAGGAAAAAACGCATACGCCCTTTTGGGCCAACTGCATCATTGTCGAAATTCTGCCGCTTTTCATGTGCTTTAAAGACGAGTCCAATCTATCTCTTGAAATCTGTTTCTTGCAATTCTGTCTTGCATTCAGATCCTCTTCTTTGCCTTACCTCAACATATTTTTGGACGTTAGTTTTCATTTATAACTCTGCAGGTTTGTGAACTGCAGTGACCCTGAGCTCCATTTTTTAAGTTGCTCTTTTGTGAGCTGGCCTCAAACCCGCAGGATTGCTTCAGGCCCTATTTTGGCTCGGGCGAGGCGGGCTGAGCCTTTTTTCAATTCTTATTCTTAATGGGAAATTAGAGTGATATGTGCCCGTCCAAACCCCTACAACTATTCTCTCATTGGTTCCCCGTTCATCCTCCTCACAATTTGCAAAATGTGTGAAACAGAAGTTGAAATGTGCTGATTCTCCAAGTGGGGAGATTCTAAGTAACGTGGCTGGAATGGTGAACAGGAGCACCAGGAGAGGATAAATGAGCTGCATTTTAGACACATCTCCCGATCACATGGTGTACAGTCCTCTGGGTTTTCCATGCATGTTTTAGCTGTAGGACGATCCCTTGAACCTGCATATTTGGGACCCATTGAATGGGTACCAGGTAGTATTACTTTAAAGGGTGTGCATTTCCTCACCCAACCTCACATTTCTCTTAGCGCAAACAGTTTCCAGCCTTATGTCTCATCCTGCTGTGGGTCTAGATGTGTTCAATCCATGTTGCATCACCGGCCCTGAGGAAAAGTTGTAAGAGGTTTTCTCTGTCTCTCTGTCGTTTATTTTTTTCAATTTATTACTATATTGGTTACAGCTGATTTTCAAAGCTCTGTTTCTTGCTGCTGTACATCCACTTGATTCACGTACAGAGAGACATCAGTAAATTCTTTTTCAGATTCTTACCAGTCGTATATATTCTTTTCCGGTGACTTGAGTGTGCTGAGTGCAGTTCTTTTAGCTACCGTGTAGGCCTTGTTGATTATCAGTTTGGTATTTGGAATGGTATCTTTGCTAATTTCAACCTCCTGGGTGATGCCTCACCCCTCCCCACCTTTCCCGTTTAGCAGCCTTATGCGTGTTTTCTACATATTTGACTATGTTTTTGTTTTGTAATTTATTTCATGTGTAGCCATTTTGGATTCCACCTTTAAGTGATATCTTATGATATGTGTCTTTTTCTTTTTGAATTCTGTCACTTAGAAAGATCATACGTAACTCCTCCGGAGTTGTTACAACTGGCCATATTTCATTGATTTCCAGGCTGAATAATATTCCACTCTACCTAAGTACCACATCTCTACCCATTTTTTCCCTCCAGAGACATTTAAGTTATATCCTAGTTGAGGATCTTTTAAACAGAGAGGGGGTAAACTTTGGGGTGCCTGTGTCCTCTCGATTTTTGTTTTTCTCAAGATATACGCCCATGAGTGCAAGTGCCCTATGCTCTGTAGCTCATTTTTTAGATGCTTTAGTAAACACAATACACTTCTCCAGAATGGCCGTTGGCAATATACATTTCCACTATAAGTCTCACAGGGCTCCCTCTTCTCCTTGCCCTGTCCTGCATTTCTGTTGTTTACGCTTTATGAGGATGGCTCTTCTGACTGATGCGAAGTGATATCTTTTGTAGTATTGACTTCCAGTGCCCACCTGTTTGGTTGGCTAAAAAAGTGTATGCCCTTTTCTTGAATATATACAGAAAAAAACGCATACACCCTTTTTGGCCAACTGCAATGTTGGCAATGTTCAGCTCCTTTTCTTGTGCTTAATGGCGAGTCCTTTCTACCTCCTCAAATCCCTTTCCTGCCATTCTCCCTTGCTTACAAGTCCTTTTCTCTGACTTTCCTCAAGACATTTTTCAGTGATGGATATTTTCAACTCTGCAGTTTTGTGAATTTTACTGCCCCTGAGTTCCATTGTTCAACTTGTGTTTATGGGAACTGGCCACAAAGCAGCGGGATTTCCTCAAGCCCTATACTGTTTCCATGGGCAACCCTAGCCTTTGGTCAATTCGTCTTCCTGATTGGAAATTAGAGTGACATGTGCCTGTCTGAACACCTAGGACTTGTCTCTCATTGTTCCTCATCCTTCCGCTTCATCCTCTGGACAAATTCCAAACTGTACGCAACAGGATGTTGACAGTGCTGACATCTCCAAGTGGGGAGACTGTTAGTAAAGACGCTGGAGGGGTGAACCCGAGCACCAGGAGATGAGGAGATGAGATGCCTTTTCCAAACTCTTCCCGATCAGACGGTATACCATCCTCTGGGTGTGACAGACATGTTTTAGCAGTAGGAAGAGTCCCATTCATGTAAGGAGAACACCAGGGCTTTTTCAAAATCAGTGTCTCCCCGAAACCCAAACTGGGGAATTTTTTAAGCTACGGCTACACATATGTTCATTAAGGGCCTTGGGAAGTAGGCAGAGTCCAAACTTTAGATGATTGAAGTCTTCAGGGTCAGAAGCACTCACCACCAGCTTCCCTTAGGTTACACTTTAACTGTCATTGATAGATGATGTCAATAAAAATATCTATTCTTTTTCAGATTATTTCCCCTTATAGGTTATTGCAAAATGTTGAGTGTAGTTCCCTGTGCTATACAGTAGTTCCTTGTTGATGATCTATTTTATACATAGCAGTGTGTATGTGTTAATCCCAAACTGTTAATTTATCCCTCCTCCCACCTTTCCCCTTTGGTAATAATAAATTATAAGATTTTATACTTCTCAGAAATGGGGGAGCTGAAAGAGAGGTATCATTTTCAATGGAAAAGCATTTAAAACAAGATTGAAGCTTTAACCAAGATTATTAGATGTACATCCTTGGAAAGAAATCACTTCGTTTCTCTAATATTGACCTGACAAATAAGACAAACCTTTTCACTGAACTTGCTTATAATAAAGTGATGGAAATATCAAATGGAAGTGTTAGAAACATCTTATTTTACCCGAGCCTTATACACTGTTCTATGTTAACTACAGTTTGGCTCACACATCTGTTCATTGAGGTTACAATAGTCTCAATTTCTGTTACTGATCCTCCAGAGTGGACCCCAACAAGTGTCCCCCTGCCCAGTGTCATTGGGGCCAACAGATCGAGACTGAGTTTGGTTCACAAGCAAAGGAAACTTTATATTTTGATCAGAGAATGGAGAGGTGAGAGCATGCACTACCCCGTGGGCTGTGGGCTGGGCTGCTGTGTAGAGATCCTGTCAGAGTCAGTGGGAGGGAGGGGGCGGAGCTCTCGAGGGCCAGGTTGGCTGCAGCTCAGGCTCTATATCGCGGAGTCTGCACTGGGCCCCAGGAGCTGAGGTGTCGACCCAGCCATTCTGCACTAGGAAATCTGGTCTGAAGTGCCGGGTGTGGAACCTCTGCATGCGGGACCCTAGGAGCACGTGAAATTAGACAAAGCACAAAGGATAAAAAAGGTTAGACTTGACTTTATTGCCCAGATTCTATTTTTATCTCCCAGGGATTTTTAATGGGCTTTGCTGGGGACAAACCCCTCCTCTGCCTTTTGTCCCGTTCCTCATTCTTGGAGTGCTGAGGGTGCAGACACTTCTTCTGTAACTGCTGAGTGCTGAGTTGGGAGCCCTAATACCCGGGGGCGAGGGTCAGAGCTTCTCCCCAGCAGCCTCCAGGTGACGTTGATTGTCCCCAGGCCCCCTGCCTCCCTGCTCGTCCACCTGAGCACCAGCATTGGAAGTGTTATAGATTCTAATGACCTTTAAGGGTCCAGGAAAGAGATGTGCAGAGACGCTGTGGGGGCCGGTTTCACCCCGCCCCACATTTGTTCGGCCACCTTAGGCTGACCGTTTCTGCCAGCCTAGATGCTCTGACCAGTAGTCTGCGCTTTCTTCAATTAGGCCCCTGAATTAACGTACAAACAGCACCAGGTGTCAGAGCCCTGCCCGCTCAACTCCCAGACAGTCCAGGGTCAGTGGTGATCAAGGACCATGATGACCACTGAGTCAACAGCCTTTTGAAGTAAACAGGAGTCCAGCCGGTCTTATTGGCCACCATCATCACGGTGTCTGTAGGCTTTTCTATGGTGACAGTGTGATATACGGTTCCCCCGCCAAGATTATTAGCTCCCCTCTGGGTGCAGTAAGTCCTGCAAGCAGTAGTCTACTCTTTTGGGACACACTCTTATTGTTTTATGAGAGAAACTCCAGGTCAAGTGATGTTCACACGAGTCGTCATGGTGCCCTGTTGCCCCTGGTTATCTCTCTGGATGTTGGAGTTGGAGGGCCTCCTCACTCGAGGTCGGTGTGCCCACGGAGCGAACCCTGCAACTTCAGGGCATCGTTGGTGGTTAGGATCACCACGTGGGGTCCTTTTCCCTTAGGAAGGAGGTGGCCTTTTGGGCTGCTGATTTCCAGGTTTTTAGATACCGCCAGTATCTTGGCCAGATGCGGCAGTGGGCCAAGCCCCTTGGTGACCGTAGTTTATCCTACCTGGATGGCATTCTTGCATTGTTCCATTTCAAGTGGTCCCAGTTTTTGCACTAATTCTCCAATGGCGATTCACCTTTCACCGGGAATGTAAAGGTCAAAGGGTTTAGCTAAATTAGGGAGTTCCAGGGCAAGGGTCTGAATTGACTGCTCTTTCCATTCTTGAAAGGCCACTTCTGGATTCTATTCAAAAGGATCATCATCTTTTCCTTTCAGTGTTTCATATAGAGGCCCAGCTAGTAGACTGTAGTTAGGGATCCAGAAGCAGCAAACCCTGGCCTCCCCAGGAACCCCTAAGCTGTCTTCTAGTTTTAGAAAGGGGTAAGGCTGCAAATGGTTTCTTCCCTTTCCTGGGATGGGCTTCTCCGACCTTCTGTGAGAATGAAGCCCAGGCAGGTCACCGCAGTCTGTGATATTTGAGCTTTTTCTTGGACAACTTCTATCCTTTATTGGCTTGGTAGTTCAGAGGCCTCCTTAGTAGGGCTGGCGATCAGAATGTCATCTGCGTACTGAAGGAGGGTTTCCTTTTCCAGAGGTAGAACTTTTAGGTCTTTAGCTAAGCTTTCCCCAAAGATGGTGTGGGAATTTTTGCACCCTTGGGGCAAGACGGCCCGGAAGTATTGTTTTAGTTGTATGTTGAGTCCTGCCACTCACAAGCCAAAATTTCTTGTGACTCTGGGACTAATGGAATACAAAAGAAGGCATCATTGAAGACTAATACAGAATACCATGTCCTGGTGGTTGGTAGAATGACCAGCAGGGTGTAGGAATTAGGAGCAACTGGAGGTATATCCTCGGTGGCTTCACTGACTGTCCTGACATCCTTTACCAGGTCCCCAGCAGCCCATGGGGCTCTCGTGGTCAGACCAATCCCAGAATATGGAGCTCACCTGGGCAGGTACCCCACCCCCACCCCAGCCCACGGGGCTCTCGTGGTCAGGCCCTTCCCAGGATACAGAGCTACCCTTGCAGGTACCATGGCAGGGCTGGGCACACAGGAACCGTGCACATAGCCCTCATTGCAGAGCACCCCCAGCTCACCTGTCGCTCAGAGCTGGCACAGAGCACCTCAGAGCAGGACTTGAACTAACAAACAGCAGCTGCGACAGGTCTGTGACCCTGGGCATCACTCTGTGCGGCCTCCCTCCACCTGGTCTTCCAGAGACTTCCACTGCACCCGGGGCACCAGGCCTCTGTCTCCAACCACCACCCACCCCTCCTCTCCCTGACTCCTGGGTTCCTCTCATAAGGAGAGGGTTTTCTTGAAGTTGTCTCCCACTCATGGGCCAGATAAAATGATTAGAAAACAAGCCAAAGCTGCAGCCCCTTGTCTATCCTGACTCTCAGGAGCCCACACCTGTTCCTTGGACCTGGCCGGTTCAGCAAGTTCCATTTTCTGCAACTGTGAGCCCCTGAGGGGTGATGATTGGCTGACCTGGGCAGCCTTACCGTGCGGGCCAGCCCTCCCCAGGTGTGCCTGGGTTGAGATCAATATAAATACCACTCCAGGCAGCAAGAGCCCCTGCAGCCGTGCCTGACGCCATTTTCTCTGCCCTGTCAGCAGTCTCGGGGCTGGGCTGGTGGGAGGGAGTGAGAGGCCACGGCTTTGTGGGTGGCCCAGTGTGAGTGGGGCTCTGCTGGACTTTCTGCAGCAGTTGCCAGGCTGCCACCTGCTAAAGAAGAGGATGTGTCACCCATACCTGCTGCTGGAATTTCTCCCTGGGCAGAGGTGAGGAAGGAAAAAAGCAGTGGGGGCAGGGACAGGACGGGTATCTCAGTCAGGGAAATGGAAATCTTCCAGAAGAGCACCCAGGGCCAGGACCATCCTGGCTGGCCTGCAGGCACCAAGTCGGCCGGCATGCTGTCACTCGTGTGGCTCTATGGCCCTTCCTCTAGGCTTTCAAGTCCTTGTATATATTCAGGTGTTTTACCTGGGACGGGTGGGAATAGTTCAGCAGCAACTGGCCTGGGGCTCAGCTCACGTTTACTCACAGATGCCTCGGCACGGTGCCCCAGCTTTGCAATGAGGACGCTTGTTGCGTGGGGGCTGCTGGCTGAATGGGAGACGATTCCCCACCACTGGCCAACTTCAGAATTGTTTACAACTGGAGCAAGTGCCCTGATACGGTTTTCCTCTGTGGAACTGGTGGGTTCTGTGTTTTTTTTCTCTTTTTCGTTTTTGGTTCAAGGTAGATTTTATTCCTCTTTTTTGTATTTACAGATATAAGCATGGAAATAATTTATTCATATAAATACATGTATGTGAAGGGAATAATTGTTTTTTCTGTTTTATTTTTTAAATTTTATTTCTTTTTAATTTTGAATTTTATTTTATATTTTTATACAGCAGGTTCTTATTGGTTATCTATTTTATACATATAAATGTATACATGCCAATCCCAGTCTCTCAACTCCTCCCACCACCACCCCCCCAACAGCTTTCCCCCCTTGTTGTCCATACATTTGTTGTCTACATCTGTTGCTCTATTTATGCCTTGCAAAATGGTTAATCTGTACAGTTTTTCTAGGTTCCACATATATGCATGAATATACAAGATTTGTTTTTCTCTTTCTGACTTACTTCACTCTGTATGACAGTCTCTAGATCCATCGACGTCTCTACAAATGACCCAATTTCATTCCTTTTCATGGCTTAGTAATATTCCATTTTATATATGTACCACAGCTTTATGCATTCGTCTGTCTGTGGGCATTTAGGTTGCTTCCATTACCTCGATATTGTAAATAGTGATGCAATGAACATTGCGGTGAATGTCTCGTTTTGATTTATGGTTTTGTCTGGGTATATGTCCAGTACTGGGATTGCTGTATCATATGGTAATTCTATTGTTAGTTTCTTAAGAAACTCCATATTGTTCTCCGTAGTGACTGTATCAATTTATATTCCCAACAATAGTGGAAGAGGGTTCCTTTTCTCCACACCCTTTCCAGCATTTTTGTTTGTAGATTTTCTCATGATGCCCATTCTATCAGGTGTGAGGTGATACCTCATTGTTGAGTCCATTTTGTTGAGCAAGGGGTAGGTCTTGTCTATTACATATTTGGCTTATTGAATGGTATCTGTGCTAATTTCAAACTCTGGTTTTATGCAGCACCCCAACTCACTTTCCCCCTTAAGGAAGCATAAGTTGGTTTTCTAAACTTGAGACCCTGTTCTGTTTTGTAATTCAGTTCATGTGTAGCCAAGTTCACATTCCGTGTATTAGTGATATCTTATGATGTTTCTTTTTCTGTGTGACATATTTCAGTTAGAATCGTCATACCTGAATCCACTCATTATGCTGCTATGGGCCTGATGACATAGATTTCATGGCTGAGTGATTTTGCATTGTACATAAGTACCACAACTTCTTTATCCATTTTTCACTTTCTGCGATATTGAACTTGTACCGTAAACGAGGTTCTTGTAAACAGAGCTGTCCCAAACTCTGGGGTGGCTGTGTCTTTTTGATTTTAATTTCCCTAAGCTATAGGACCATAAGTGGAAGTGCCCTAGGCTCTGTTGCTTTGTTTTTTAGATGTTTCAGGAAACACCATACACTTCTCCCGAGTGGCTGTTGGCAATTTACATCCCGCCCATCAGCATAACAAGGCTCCAAGTTCTCCATGGCCTGTCCTGCCTTTCTGGATTTTACACTTTTCTCAGATGGCCCTTTTGACCGGGGGGAAGTGAGAGTTCATTGTAGTGCAGATTTCCTTTGCAAGCTTGCTTGGTTGGCCAAAAAGGGCGTATGTGTTTTTTCCTGAATATATTCAGGAAAAAACGCATACGCCCTTTTTGGCCAAGTGCATCATTGTGGACGTTCTGCCTCTTTTCCTATGCTTTCAATGCAATTCCAGTCTACCTCCTGAAATCGGTTTCCTGCAATTCTGCCCCGCTTTCAAGTCCTCTTGGCAGCCTTACTTCAGTATATTTTTGGACGATAGCTGTCATTGATAACTCTGCAGGTTTGTGAATTACAGTGCCCCTGAGCTCCTTTCTTCAACTCGCTTTCTTGTGACCTGGCCGCAACACCGCAGGATGGCTTCAGGCCCTAATCTGGTTCCGGCACAGCACGCTGAGCCTTTGGTTAATTCCTCTTCCTGGTGGGAAATGAGAGTAAAATTTTCCCGTCCAGACACCTCCAGCTAGTCTCTCATTGGTTCTCGCTATTCCTGTTCATCTTCCGCAGAAATTGCAAACTGGGCCAAACAGGAGGTTAAAGGGACTGACTCTCCAAGTCGGGAGAGTGTTAGTAAAGCGTCTGGAATGTTGCACCCGAGTACCAGGGTACGAAAACTGAGACATATTTGAACACGTCTCCCGATCACATGGTTGATCATACTCTAGGTTCCACATGCATGTTTTAGCTGAAGGAAGAATCCCTGAAACCTGGGTAGTTGAAACCCGTGGAATGGGTACCATGAAATATGACTTCAAAGGGTCTTTGTTTGCTCACCGAACCTCTCCAATCCTATCACTGCTGCATTTATGCCCCTGGACACCCACTTGATTCTCTTTTGGAGATATAGCAATCCATAAGTTTTAAGATACTTACTAGTCAGGTACATTCTTATGCGTTTAATATGCGGTGTTGAGTCCATTTCGTTGAGCAAGGAGTAGCTCTTGTCTATTCCATATTTGGCTTAAGGAACTTTATCTGTGCTCATTTCAATCTCTGGTTTTATGCAGCACCCCAACTCACCTTTACCCTTAAGCAAGCATAAGTTGGTTTTCTAAATTTGAGACCCTGTTCTGTTCTGTAATTCAGTTCCTGTGTAGCCAAGTTTACATTCCGTGTATTACTGATATCTTATGATGTTTCTTTTTCTGTGTGACTTATTTCAGTTAGAATCATCATACCTGAATCCACTCATTGTGCTGCTAAGGGCCTGATGACATAGATTTCATTGCTGAGTGATATTGCTTTGTAAGTAAATACCACAACTTCTTTATCCATTTTTCACTTTCTGCGATGTTGAACTTGTACTGTAAATGAGGTTCTTGTAAACAGAGGCGTTCCAAACTTTGGGGTGGCTGTGTCTTTTTGATTTTAATTTCCCTAAGCTATAGGACCATAAGTGGAAGTGCCCTAGGCTCTGTTGCTTTGTTTTTTAGATGTTTCAGGAAACACCATACACTTCTCCCGAGTGTCTGTTGGCAATTTACATCCCGCCCATCAGCATAACAAGGCTCCCAGTTCTCCATGGCCTGTCCTGCCTTTCTGGATTTTACACTTTTTTCAGATGGCCCTTTTGACCGGGGGGAAGTGAGACTTCATTGTAGTGCAGATTTCCTTTGCAAGCTTGCTTGGTTGGCCAAAAAGGGCGTATGCGTTTTTTCCTGAATATATTCAGGAAAAAACGCATACGCCCTTTTTGGCCAAGTGCATCATTGTGGACGTTCTGCCTCTTTTCCTATGCTTTCAATGCAATTCCAGTCTACCTCCTGAAATCGGTTTCCTGCAATTCTGCCCCGCTTTCAAGTCCTCTTGGCAGCCTTACTTCAGTATATTTTTGGACGATAGCTGTCATTTATAACTCTGCAGGTTTGTGAATTACACTGCCCCTGAGCTCCTTTCTTCAACTCGCTTTCTTTTGAGCTGGCCGCAACACCGCAGGATGGCTTCAGGCCCTAATCTGGTTCCGGCACGGCATGCTGAGCCTTTGGTTAATACCTCTTCCTGGTGGGAAATGAGAGTTAAATTTGCCCGTCCAGACACCTCCAGCTAGTCTCTCATTGGTTCTCCCTATTTCTGTTCATCTTCCGCAGAAATTGCAAACTGCGACAAACAGGAGGTTAAAGGCGCTGACTCTCCAAGTGGGGAGAGTGTTAGTAAAGCGTCTGGAATGTTGCACCCGAGTACCAGGGGAGGAAAACTGAGACATATTTGAACATGTCTCCCGTTCACACGGTGGATCATACTCTGGGTTCCACATGCATGTTTTAGCTGAAGGAAGAATACCTTAAACCTGGAGAGTTGAGACCCGTGGAATGGGTACCATGCAATATGACTTCAAAGGGTCTTCATTTGCTCACCGAACCTCTCCAATCCTATCACTGCTGCGTTTATGCCCCTGTACACATGCTTGATTCTCTTTCGGAGACATAGCAATCCATAGGTTTTAAGATACTTACTAGTCAGGTACATTCTTAGGCGCTTAATATGGGGTGTTGAGTCCATTTCGTTGAGCAAGGAGTAGCTCTTGTCTATTCCATATTTGGCTTAAGGAACTTTATCTGTGCTCATTTCAATCTCTGGTTTTATGCAGCACCCCAACTCACCTTTACCCTTAAGCAAGCATAAGTTGGTTTTCTAAATTTGAGACCCTGTTCTGTTCTGTAATTCAGTTCCTGTGTAGCCAAGTTTACATTCCGTGTATTACTGATATCTTATGATGTTTCTTTTTCTGTGTGACTTATTTCAGTTAGAATCATCATACCTGAATCCACTCATTGTGCTGCTAAGGGCCTGATGACATAGATTTCATTGCTGAGTGATATTGCTTTGTAAGTAAATACCACAACTACTTTATCCATTTTTCACTTTCTGCGATGTTGAACTTGTATTGTAAACGAGGTTCTTGTAAACAGAGGCGTCCCAAACTTTGGGGTGGCTGTGTCTTTTTGATTTTAATTTCCCTAAGCTATAGGACCATAAGTGGAAGTGCCCTAGGCTCTGTTGCTTTGTTTTTTAGATGTTTCAGGAAACACCATACACTTCTCCCGAGTGTCTGTTGGCAATTTACATCCCGCCCATCAGCATAACAAGGCTCCCAGTTCTCCATGGCCTGTCCTGCCTTTCTGGATTTTACACTTTTTTCAGATGGCCCTTTTGACCGGGGGGAAGTGAGACTTCATTGTAGTGCAGATTTCCTTTGCAAGTTTGCTTGGTTGGCCAAAAAGGGCGTATGCGTTTTTTCCTGAATATATTCAGGAAAAAACGCATACGCCCTTTTTGGCCAAGTGCATCATTGTGGACGTTCTGCCTCTTTTCCTATGCTTTCAATGCAATTCCAGTCTACCTCCTGAAATCGGTTTCCTGCAATTCTGCCCCGCTTTCAAGTCCTCTTGGCAGCCTTACTTCAGTATATTTTTGGACGATAGCTGTCATTTATAACTCTGCAGGTTTGTGAATTACAGTGCCCCTGAGCTCCTTTCTTCAACTCGCTTTCTTTTGAGCTGGCCGCAACACCGCAGGATGGCTTCAGGCCCTAATCTGGTTCCGGCACGGCACGCTGAGCCTTTGGTTAATTCCTCTTCCTGGTGAGAAATGAGAGTTAAATTTGCCCGTCCAGACACCTCCAGCTAGTCTCTCATTGGTTCTCGCTATTCCTGTTCATCTTCCGCAGAAATTGCAAACTGGGCCAAACAGGAGGTTAAAGGGACTGACTCTCCAAGTCGGGAGGGTGTTAGTAAAGCGTCTGGAATGTTGCACCCGAGTACCAGGGTACGAAAACTGAGACATATTTGAACACGTCTCCCGATCACATGGTTGATCATACTCTAGGTTCCACATGCATGTTTTAGCTGAAGGAAGAATACCTTAAACCTGGGTAGTTGAAACCCGTGGAATGGGTACCATGCGATATGACTTCAAAGGGTCTTCATTTGCTCACCGAACCTCTCCAATCCTATCACTGCTGCGTTTATGCCCCTGTACACATGCTTGATTCTCTTTCGGAGACATAGCAATCCATAGGTTTTAAGATACTTACTAGTCAGGTACATTCTTAGGCATTTAATATGCGGTGTTGAGTCCATTTCGTTGAGCAAGGAGTAGCTCTTGTCTATTCCATATTTGGCTTAAGGAACTTTATCTGTGTTCATTTCAATCTCTGGTTTTATGCAGCACCCCAACTCACCTTTCCCCTTAAGCAAGCATAAGTTGGTTTTCTAAATTTGAGACCCTGTTCTGTTCTGTAATTCAGTTCCTGTGTAGCCAAGTTTACATTCCGTGTATTACTGATATCTTATGATGTTTCTTTTTCTGTGTGACTTATTTCAGTTAGAATCATCATACCTGAATCCACTCATTGTGCTGCTAAGGGCCTGATGACATAGATTTCATTGCTGAGTGATATTGCTTTGTAAGTAAATACCACAACTTCTTTATCCATTTTTCACTTTCTGCGATGTTGAACTTGTACTGTAAACGAGGTTCTTGTAAACAGAGGCGTCCCAAACTTTGGGGTGGCTGTGTCTTTTTGATTTTAATTTCCCTAAGCTATAGGACCATAAGTGGAAGTGCCCTAGGCTCTGTTGCTTTGTTTTTTAGATGTTTCAGGAAACACCATACACTTCTCCCGAGTGTCTGTTGGCAATTTACATCCCGCCCATCAGCATAACAAGGCTCCCAGTTCTCCATGGCCTGTCCTGTCTTTCTGGATTTTACACTTTTTTCAGATGGCCCTTTTGACCGGGGGGAAGTGAGACTTCATTGTAGTGCAGATTTCCTTTGCAAGCTTGCTTGGTTGGCCAAAAAGGGCGTATGCGTTTTTTCCTGAATATATTCAGGAAAAAACGCATACGCCCTTTTTGGCCAAGTGCATCATTGTGGACGTTCTGCCTCTTTTCCTATGCTTTCAATGCAATTCCAGTCTACCTCCTGAAATCGGTTTCCTGCAATTCTGCCCCGCTTTCAAGTCCTCTTGGCAGCCTTACTTCATTATATTTTTGGACGATAGCTGTCATTTATAACTCTGCAGGTTTGTGAATTACAGTGCCCCTGAGCTCCTTTCTTCAACTCGCTTTCTTTTGAGCTGGCCGCAACACCGCAGGATGGCTTCAGGCCCTAATCTGGTTCCGGCACGGCACGCTGAGCCTTTGGTTAATTCCTCTTCCTGGTGGGAAATGAGAGTTAAATTTGCCCGTCCAGACACCTCCAGCTAGTCTCTCATTGGTTCTCGCTATTCCTGTTCATCTTCCGCAGAAATTGCAAACTGGGCAAAACAGGAGGTTAAAGGGACTGACTCTCCAAGTCGGGAGGGTGTTAGTAAAGCGTCTGGAATGTTGCACCCGAATACCAGGGTACGAAAACTGAGACATATTTGAACACGTCTCCCGATCACATGGTTGATCATACTCTAGGTTCCACATGCATGTTTTAGCTGAAGGAAGAATACCTTAAACCTGGGTAGTTGAAACCCGTGGAATGGGTACCATGCAATATGACTTCAGAGGGTCTTCATTTGCTCACCGAACCTCTCCAATCCTATCACTGCTGCGTTTATGCCCCTGTACACATGCTTGATTCTCTTTCGGAGACATAGCAATCCATAGGTTTTAAGATACTTACTAGTCAGGTACATTCTTAGGCGTTTAATATGCGGTGTTGAGCCCATTTCGTTGAGCAAGGAGTAGCTCTTGTCTATTCCATATTTGGCTTAAGGAACTTTATCTGTGCTCATTTCAATCTCTGGTTTTATGCAGCACCCCAACTCACCTTTCCCCTTAAGCAAGCATAAGTTGGTTTTCTAAATTTGAGACCCTGTTCTGTTCTGTAATTCAGTTCCTGTGTAGCCAAGTTTACATTCCGTGTATTACTGATATCTTATGATGTTTCTTTTTCTGTGTGACTTATTTCAGTTAGAATCATCATACCTGAATCCACTCATTGTGCTGCTAAGGGCCTGATGACATAGATTTCATTGCTGAGTGATATTGCTTTGTAAGTAAATACCACAACTTCTTTATCCATTTTTCACTTTCTGCGATGTTGAACTTGTACTGTAAACGAGGTTCTTGTAAACAGAGGCGTCCCAAACTTTGGGGTGGCTGTGTCTTTTTGATTTTAATTTCCCTAAGCTATAGGACCATAAGTGGAAGTGCCCTAGGCTCTGTTGCTTTGTTTTTTAGATGTTTCAGGAAACACCATACACTTCTCCCGAGTGTCTGTTGGCAATTTACATCCCGCCCATCAGCATAACAAGGCTCCCAGTTCTCCATGGCCTGTCCTGCCTTTCTGGATTTTACACTTTTTTCAGATGGCCCTTTTGACCGGGGGGAAGTGAGACTTCATTGTAGTGCAGATTTCCTTTGCAAGCTTGCTTGGTTGGCCAAAAAGGGCGTATGCGTTTTTTCCTGAATATATTCAGGAAAAAACGCATACGCCCTTTTTGGCCAAGTGCATCATTGTGGACGTTCTGCCTCTTTTCCTATGCTTTCAATGCAATTCCAGTCTACCTCCTGAAATCGGTTTCCTGCAATTCTGCCCCGCTTTCAAGTCCTCTTGGCAGCCTTACTTCAGTATATTTTTGGACGATAGCTGTCATTTATAACTCTGCAGGTTTGTGAATTACAGTGCCCCTGAGCTCCTTTCTTCAACTCGCTTTCTTTTGAGCTGGCCGCAACACCGCAGGATGGCTTCAGGCCCTAATCTGGTTCCGGCACGGCACGCTGAGCCTTTGGTTAATTCCTCTTCCTGGTGGGAAATGAGAGTTAAATTTGCCCGTCCAGACACCTCCAGCTAGTCTCTCATTGGTTCTCGCTATTCCTGTTCATCTTCCGCAGAAATTGCAAACTGGGCCAAACAGGAGGTTAAAGGGACTGACTCTCCAAGTCGGGAGGGTGTTAGTAAAGCGTCTGGAATGTTGCACCCGAGTACCAGGGTACGAAAACTGAGACATATTTGAACACGTCTCCCGATCACATGGTTGATCATACTCTAGGTTCCACATGCATGTTTTAGCTGAAGGAAGAATACCTTAAACCTGGGTAGTTGAAACCCGTGGAATGGGTACCATGCGATATGACTTCAAAGGGTCTTCATTTGCTCACCGAACCTCTCCAATCCTATCACTGCTGCGTTTATGCCCCTGTACACATGCTTGATTCTCTTTCGGAGACATAGCAATCCATAGGTTTTAAGATACTTACTAGTCAGGTACATTCTTAGGCGCTTAATATGGGGTGTTGAGTCCATTTCGTTGAGCAAGGAGTAGCTCTTGTCTATTCCATATTTGGCTTAAGGAACTTTATCTGTGCTCATTTCAATCTCTGGTTTTATGCAGCACCCCAACTCACCTTTACCCTTAAGCAAGCATAAGTTGGTTTTCTAAATTTGAGACCCTGTTCTGTTCTGTAATTCAGTTCCTGTGTAGCCAAGTTTACATTCCGTGTATTACTGATATCTTATGATGTTTCTTTTTCTGTGTGACTTATTTCAGTTAGAATCATCATACCTGAATCCACTCATTGTGCTGCTAAGGGCCTGATGACATAGATTTCATTGCTGAGTGATATTGCTTTGTAAGTAAATACCACAACTACTTTATCCATTTTTCACTTTCTGCGATGTTGAACTTGTATTGTAAACGAGGTTCTTGTAAACAGAGGCGTCCCAAACTTTGGGGTGGCTGTGTCTTTTTGATTTTAATTTCCCTAAGCTATAGGACCATAAGTGGAAGTGCCCTAGGCTCTGTTGCTTTGTTTTTTAGATGTTTCAGGAAACACCATACACTTCTCCCGAGTGTCTGTTGGCAATTTACATCCCGCCCATCAGCATAACAAGGCTCCCAGTTCTCCATGGCCTGTCCTGCCTTTCTGGATTTTACACTTTTTTCAGATGGCCCTTTTGACCGGGGGGAAGTGAGACTTCATTGTAGTGCAGATTTCCTTTGCAAGTTTGCTTGGTTGGCCAAAAAGTGCGTATGCGTTTTTTCCTGAATATATTCAGGAAAAAACGCATACGCCCTTTTTGGCCAAGTGCATCATTGTGGACGTTCTGCCTCTTTTCCTATGCTTTCAATGCAATTCCAGTCTACCTCCTGAAATCGGTTTCCTGCAATTCTGCCCCGCTTTCAAGTCCTCTTGGCAGCCTTACTTCAGTATATTTTTGGACGATAGCTGTCATTTATAACTCTGCAGGTTTGTGAATTACAGTGCCCCTGAGCTCCTTTCTTCAACTCGCTTTCTTTTGAGCTGGCCGCAACACCGCAGGATGGCTTCAGGCCCTAATCTGGTTCCGGCACGGCACGCTGAGCCTTTGGTTAATTCCTCTTCCTGGTGGGAAATGAGAGTTAAATTTGCCCGTCCAGACACCTCCAGCTAGTCTCTCATTGGTTCTCGCTATTCCTGTTCATCTTCCGCAGAAATTGCAAACTGGGCCAAACAGGAGGTTAAAGGGACTGACTCTCCAAGTCGGGAGGGTGTTAGTAAAGCGTCTGGAATGTTGCACCCGAGTACCAGGGTACGAAAACTGAGACATATTTGAACACGTCTCCCGATCACATGGTTGATCATACTCTAGGTTCCACATGCATGTTTTAGCTGAAGGAAGAATACCTTAAACCTGGGTAGTTGAAACCCGTGGAATGGGTACCATGCGATATGACTTCAAAGGGTCTTCATTTGCTCACCGAACCTCTCCAATCCTATCACTGCTGCGTTTATGCCCCTGTACACATGCTTGATTCTCTTTCGGAGACATAGCAATCCATAGGTTTTAAGATACTTACTAGTCAGGTACATTCTTAGGCATTTAATATGCGGTGTTGAGTCCATTTCGTTGAGCAAGGAGTAGCTCTTGTCTATTCCATATTTGGCTTAAGGAACTTTATCTGTGTTCATTTCAATCTCTGGTTTTATGCAGCACCCCAACTCACCTTTCCCCTTAAGCAAGCATAAGTTGGTTTTCTAAATTTGAGACCCTGTTCTGTTCTGTAATTCAGTTCCTGTGTAGCCAAGTTTACATTCCGTGTATTACTGATATCTTATGATGTTTCTTTTTCTGTGTGACTTATTTCAGTTAGAATCATCATACCTGAATCCACTCATTGTGCTGCTAAGGGCCTGATGACATAGATTTCATTGCTGAGTGATATTGCTTTGTAAGTAAATACCACAACTTCTTTATCCATTTTTCACTTTCTGCGATGTTGAACTTGTACTGTAAACGAGGTTCTTGTAAACAGAGGCGTCCCAAACTTTGGGGTGGCTGTGTCTTTTTGATTTTAATTTCCCTAAGCTATAGGACCATAAGTGGAAGTGCCCTAGGCTCTGTTGCTTTGTTTTTTAGATGTTTCAGGAAACACCATACACTTCTCCCGAGTGTCTGTTGGCAATTTACATCCCGCCCATCAGCATAACAAGGCTCCCAGTTCTCCATGGCCTGTCCTGTCTTTCTGGATTTTACACTTTTTTCAGATGGCCCTTTTGACCGGGGGGAAGTGAGACTTCATTGTAGTGCAGATTTCCTTTGCAAGCTTGCTTGGTTGGCCAAAAAGGGCGTATGCGTTTTTTCCTGAATATATTCAGGAAAAAACGCATACGCCCTTTTTGGCCAAGTGCATCATTGTGGACGTTCTGCCTCTTTTCCTATGCTTTCAATGCAATTCCAGTCTACCTCCTGAAATCGGTTTCCTGCAATTCTGCCCCGCTTTCAAGTCCTCTTGGCAGCCTTACTTCATTATATTTTTGGACGATAGCTGTCATTTATAACTCTGCAGGTTTGTGAATTACAGTGCCCCTGAGCTCCTTTCTTCAACTCGCTTTCTTTTGAGCTGGCCGCAACACCGCAGGATGGCTTCAGGCCCTAATCTGGTTCCGGCACGGCACGCTGAGCCTTTGGTTAATTCCTCTTCCTGGTGGGAAATGAGAGTTAAATTTGCCCGTCCAGACACCTCCAGCTAGTCTCTCATTGGTTCTCGCTATTCCTGTTCATCTTCCGCAGAAATTGCAAACTGGGCCAAACAGGAGGTTAAAGGGACTGACTCTCCAAGTCGGGAGGGTGTTAGTAAAGCGTCTGGAATGTTGCACCCGAGTACCAGGGTACGAAAACTGAGACATATTTGAACACGTCTCCCGATCACATGGTTGATCATACTCTAGGTTCCACATGCATGTTTTAGCTGAAGGAAGAATACCTTAAACCTGGGTAGTTGAAACCCGTGGAATGGGTACCATGCAATATGACTTCAGAGGGTCTTCATTTGCTCACCGAACCTCTCCAATCCTATCACTGCTGCGTTTATGCCCCTGTACACATGCTTGATTCTCTTTCGGAGACATAGCAATCCATAGGTTTTAAGATACTTACTAGTCAGGTACATTCTTAGGCGTTTAATATGCGGTGTTGAGCCCATTTCGTTGAGCAAGGAGTAGCTCTTGTCTATTCCATATTTGGCTTAAGGAACTTTATCTGTGCTCATTTCAATCTCTGGTTTTATGCAGCACCCCAACTCACCTTTCCCCTTAAGCAAGCATAAGTTGGTTTTCTAAATTTGAGACCCTGTTCTGTTCTGTAATTCAGTTCCTGTGTAGCCAAGTTTACATTCCGTGTATTACTGATATCTTATGATGTTTCTTTTTCTGTGTGACTTATTTCAGTTAGAATCATCATACCTGAATCCACTCATTGTGCTGCTAAGGGCCTGATGACATAGATTTCATTGCTGAGTGATATTGCTTTGTAAGTAAATACCACAACTTCTTTATCCATTTTTCACTTTCTGCGATGTTGAACTTGTACTGTAAACGAGGTTCTTGTAAACAGAGGCGTCCCAAACTTTGGGGTGGCTGTGTCTTTTTGATTTTAATTTCCCTAAGCTATAGGACCATAAGTGGAAGTGCCCTAGGCTCTGTTGCTTTGTTTTTTAGATGTTTCAGGAAACACCATACACTTCTCCCGAGTGTCTGTTGGCAATTTACATCCCGCCCATCAGCATAACAAGGCTCCCAGTTCTCCATGGCCTGTCCTGCCTTTCTGGATTTTACACTTTTTTCAGATGGCCCTTTTGACCGGGGGGAAGTGAGACTTCATTGTAGTGCAGATTTCCTTTGCAAGCTTGCTTGGTTGGCCAAAAAGGGCGTATGCGTTTTTTCCTGAATATATTCAGGAAAAAACGCATACGCCCTTTTTGGCCAAGTGCATCATTGTGGACGTTCTGCCTCTTTTCCTATGCTTTCAATGCAATTCCAGTCTACCTCCTGAAATCGGTTTCCTGCAATTCTGCCCCGCTTTCAAGTCCTCTTGGCAGCCTTACTTCAGTATATTTTTGGACGATAGCTGTCATTTATAACTCTGCAGGTTTGTGAATTACAGTGCCCCTGAGCTCCTTTCTTCAACTCGCTTTCTTTTGAGCTGGCCGCAACACCGCAGGATGGCTTCAGGCCCTAATCTGGTTCCGGCACGGCACGCTGAGCCTTTGGTTAATTCCTCTTCCTGGTGGGAAATGAGAGTTAAATTTGCCCGTCCAGACACCTCCAGCTAGTCTCTCATTGGTTCTCGCTATTCCTGTTCATCTTCCGCAGAAATTGCAAACTGGGCCAAACAGGAGGTTAAAGGGACTGACTCTCCAAGTCGGGAGGGTGTTAGTAAAGCGTCTGGAATGTTGCACCCGAGTACCAGGGTACGAAAACTGAGACATATTTGAACACGTCTCCCGATCACATGGTTGATCATACTCTAGGTTCCACATGCATGTTTTAGCTGAAGGAAGAATACCTTAAACCTGGGTAGTTGAAACCCGTGGAATGGGTACCATGCGATATGACTTCAAAGGGTCTTCATTTGCTCACCGAACCTCTCCAATCCTATCACTGCTGCGTTTATGCCCCTGTACACATGCTTGATTCTCTTTCGGAGACATAGCAATCCATAGGTTTTAAGATACTTACTAGTCAGGTACATTCTTAGGCATTTAATATGCGGTGTTGAGTCCATTTCGTTGAGCAAGGAGTAGCTCTTGTCTATTCCATATTTGGCTTAAGGAACTTTATCTGTGCTCATTTCAATCTCTGGTTTTATGCAGCACCCCAACTCACCTTTCCCCTTAAGCAAGCATAAGTTGGTTTTCTAATTTTGAGACCCTGTTCTGTTCTGTAATTCAGTTCCTGTGTAGCCAAGTTTACATTCCGTGTATTACTGATATCTTATGATGTTTCTTTTTCTGTGTGACTTATTTCAGTTAGAATCATCATACCTGAATCCACTCATTGTGCTGCTAAGGGCCTGATGACATAGATTTCATTGCTGAGTGATATTGCTTTGTAAGTAAATACCACAACTTCTTTATCCATTTTTCACTTTCTGCGATGTTGAACTTGTACGGTAAACGAGGTTCTTGTAAACAGAGGCGTCCCAAACTTTGGGGTGGCTGTGTCTTTTTGATTTTAATTTCCCTAAGCTATAGGACCATAAGTGGAAGTGCCCTAGGCTCTGTTGCTTTGTTTTTTAGATGTTTCAGGAAACACCATACAGTTCTCCCGTGTGTCTGTTGGCAATTTATATCCCGCCCATCAGCATAACAAGGCTCCCAGTTCTCCATGGCCTGTCCTGCCTTTCTGGATTTTACACTTTTTTCAGATGGCCCTTTTGACCGGGGGGAAGTGAGACTTCATTGTAGTGCAGATTTCCTTTGCAAGCTTGCTTGGTTGGCCAAAAAGGGCGTATGCGTTTTTTCCTGAATATATTCAGGAAAAAACGCATACGCCCTTTTTGGCCAAGTGCATCATTGTGGACGTTCTGCCTCTTTTCCTATGCTTTCAATGCAATTCCAGTCTGCCTCCTGAAATCGGTTTCCTGCAATTCTGCCCCGCTTTCAAGTCCTCTTGGCAGCCTTACTTCAGTATATTTTTGGACGATAGCTGTCATTTATAACTGCAGGTTTGTGAATTACAGTGCCCCTGAGCTCCTTTCTTCAACTCGCTTTCTTTTGAGCTGGCCGCAACACCGCAGGATGGCTTCAGGCCCTAATCTGGTTCCGGCACGGCACGCTGAGCCTTTGGTTAATTCCTCTTCCTGGTGGGAAATGAGAGTTAAATTTGCCCGTCCAGACACCTCCAGCTAGTCTCTCATTGGTTCTCGCTATTCCTGTTCATCTTCCGCAGAAATTGCAAACTGGGCAAAACAGGAGGTTAAAGGGACTGACTCTCCAAGTCGGGAGGGTGTTAGTAAAGCGTCTGGAATGTTGCACCCGAGTACCAGGGTACGAAAACTGAGACATATTTGAACACGTCTCCCGATCACATGGTTGATCATACTCTAGGTTCCACATGCATGTTTTAGCTGAAGGAAGAATACCTTAAACCTGGGTATTTGAAACCCGTGGAATGGGTACCATGCGATATGACTTCAAAGGGTCTTCATTTGCTCACCGAACCTCTCCAATCCTATCACTGCTGCGTTTATGCCCCTGTACACATGCTTGATTCTCTTTCGGAGACATAGCAATCCATAGGTTTTAAGATACTTACTAGTCAGGTACATTCTTAGGCATTTAATATGCGGTGTTGAGTCCATTTCGTTGAGCAAGGAGTAGCTCTTGTCTATTCCATATTTGGCTTAAGGAACTTTATCTGTGTTCATTTCAATCTCTGGTTTTATGCAGCACCCCAACTCACCTTTACCCTTAAGCAAGCATAAGTTGGTTTTCTAAATTTGAGACCCTGTTCTGTTCTGTAATTCAGTTCCTGTGTAGCCAAGTTTACATTCCGTGTATTACTGATATCTTATGATGTTTCTTTTTCTGTGTGACTTATTTCAGTTAGAATCATCATACCTGAATCCACTCATTGTGCTGCTAAGGGCCTGATGACATAGATTTCATTGCTGAGTGATATTGCTTTGTAAGTAAATACCACAACTTCTTTATCCATTTTTCACTTTCTGCGATGTTGAACTTGTACTGTAAACGAGGTTCTTGTAAACAGAGGCGTCCCAAACTTTGGGGTGGCTGTGTCTTTTTGATTTTAATTTCCCTAAGCTATAGGACCATAAGTGGAAGTGCCCTAGGCTCTGTTGCTTTGTTTTTTAGATGTTTCAGGAAACACCATACACTTCTCCCGAGTGTCTGTTGGCAATTTACATCCCGCCCATCAGCATAACAAGGCTCCCAGTTCTCCATGGCCTGTCCTGCCTTTCTGGATTTTACACTTTTTTCAGATGGCCCTTTTGACCGGGGGGAAGTGAGACTTCATTGTAGTGCAGATTTCCTTTGCAAGCTTGCTTGGTTGGCCAAAAAGGGCGTATGCGTTTTTTCCTGAATATATTCAGGAAAAAACGCATACGCCCTTTATGGCCAAGTGCATCATTGTGGACGTTCTGCCTCTTTTCCTATGCTTTCAATGCAATTCCAGTCTACCTCCTGAAATCGGTTTCCTGCAATTCTGCCCCGCTTTCAAGTCCTCTTGGCAGCCTTACTTCAGTATATTTTTGGACGATAGCTGTCATTTATAACTCTGCAGGTTTGTGAATTACAGTGCCCCTGAGCTCCTTTCTTCAACTCGCTTTCTTGTGACCTGGCCGCAACACCGCAGGATGGCTTCAGGCCCTAATCTGGTTCCGGCACGGCACGCTGAGCCTTTGGTTAATTCCTCTTCCTGGTGGGAAATGAGAGTTAAATTTGCCCGTCCAGACACCTCCAGCTAGTCTCTCATTGGTTCTCGCTATTCCTGTTCATCTTCCGCAGAAATTGCAAACTGGGCCAAACAGGAGGTTAAAGGGACTGACTCTCCAAGTCGGGAGGGTGTTAGTAAAGCGTCTGGAATGTTGCACCCGAGTACCAGGGTACGAAAACTGAGACATATTTGAACACGTCTCCCGATCACATGGTTGATCATACTCTAGGTTCCACATGCATGTTTTAGCTGAAGGAAGAATACCTTAAACCTGGGTAGTTGAAACCCGTGGAATGGGTACCATGCAATATGACTTCAAAGGGTCTTCATTTGCTCACCGAACCTCTCCAATCCTATCACTGCTGCGTTTATGCCCCTGTACACATGCTTGATTCTCTTTCGGAGACATAGCAATCCATAGGTTTTAAGATACTTACTAGTCAGGTACATTCTTAGGCATTTAATATGCGGTGTTGAGTCCATTTCGTTGAGCAAGGAGTAGCTCTTGTCTATTCCATATTTGGCTTAAGGAACTTTATCTGTGCTCATTTCAATCTCTGGTTTTATGCAGCACCCCAACTCACCTTTACCCTTAAGCAAGCATAAGTTGGTTTTCTAAATTTGAGACCCTGTTCTGTTCTGTAATTCAGTTCCTGTGTAGCCAAGTTTACATTCCGTGTATTACTGATATCTTATGATGTTTCTTTTTCTGTGTGACTTATTTCAGTTAGAATCATCATACCTGAATCCACTCATTGTGCTGCTAAGGGCCTGATGACATAGATTTCATTGCTGAGTGATATTGCTTTGTAAGTAAATATCACAACTTCTTTATCCATTTTTCACTTTCTGCGATGTTGAACTTGTACTGTAAACGAGGTTCTTGTAAACAGAGGCGTCCCAAACTTTGGGGTGGCTGTGTCTTTTTGATTTTAATTTCCCTAAGCTATAGGACCATAAGTGGAAGTGCCCTAGGCTCTGTTGCTTTGTTTTTTAGATGTTTCAGGAAACACCATACACTTCTCCCGAGTGTCTGTTGGCAATTTACATCCCGCCCATCAGCATAACAAGGCTCCCAGTTCTCCATGGCCTGTCCTGCCTTTCTGGATTTTACACTTTTTTCAGATGGCCCTTTTGACCGGGGGGAAGTGAGACTTCATTGTAGTGCAGATTTCCTTTGCAAGCTTGCTTGGTTGGCCAAAAAGGGCGTATGCGTTTTTTCCTGAATATATTCAGGAAAAAACGCATACGCCCTTTTTGGCCAAGTGCATCATTGTGGACGTTCTGCCTCTTTTCCTATGCTTTCAATGCAATTCCAGTCTGCCTCCTGAAATCGGTTTCCTGCAATTCTGCCCCGCTTTCAAGTCCTCTTGGCAGCCTTACTTCAGTATATTTTTGGACGATAGCTGTCATTTATAACTCTGCAGGTTTGTGAATTACAGTGCCCCTGAGCTCCTTTCTTCAACTCGCTTTCTTTTGAGCTGGCCGCAACACCGCAGGATGGCTTCAGGCCCTAATCTGGTTCCGGCACGGCACGCTGAGCCTTTGGTTAATTCCTCTTCCTGGTGGGAAATGAGAGTTAAATTTGCCCGTCCAGACACCTCCAGCTAGTCTCTCATTGGTTCTCGCTATTCCTGTTCATCTTCCGCAGAAATTGCAAACTGGGCCAAACAGGAGGTTAAAGGGACTGACTCTCCAAGTCGGGAGGGTGTTAGTAAAGCGTCTGGAATGTTGCACCCGAGTACCAGGGTACGAAAACTGAGACATATTTGAACACGTCTCCCGATCACATGGTTGATCATACTCTAGGTTCCACATGCATGTTTTAGCTGAAGGAAGAATACCTTAAACCTGGGTAGTTGAAACCCGTGGAATGGGTACCATGCAATATGACTTCAAAGGGTCTTCATTTGCTCACCGAACCTCTCCAATCCTATCACTGCTGCGTTTATGCCCCTGTACACATGCTTGATTCTCTTTCGGAGACATAGCAATCCATAGGTTTTAAGATACTTACTAGTCAGGTACATTCTTAGGCGTTTAATATGCGGTGTTGAGTCCATTTCGTTGAGCAAGGAGTAGCTCTTGTCTATTCCATATTTGGCTTAAGGAACTTTATCTGTGTTCATTTCAATCTCTGGTTTTATGCAGCACCCCAACTCACCTTTACCCTTAAGCAAGCATAAGTTGGTTTTCTAAATTTGAGACCCTGTTCTGTTCTCTAATACAGTTCCTGTGTAGCCAAGTTTACATTCCGTGTATTACTGATATCTTATGATGTTTCTTTTTCTGTGTGACTTATTTCAGTTAGAATCATCATACCTGAATCCACTCATTGTGCTGCTAAGGGCCTGATGACATAGATTTCATTGCTGAGTGATATTGCTTTGTAAGTAAATACCACAACTTCTTTATCCATTTTTCACTTTCTGCGATGTTGAACTTGTACGGTAAACGAGGTTCTTGTAAACAGAGGCGTCCCAAACTTTGGGGTGGCTGTGTCTTTTTGATTTTAATTTCCCTAAGCTATAGGACCATAAGTGGAAGTGCCCTAGGCTCTGTTGCTTTGTTTTTTAGATGTTTCAGGAAACACCATACACTTCTCCCGAGTGTCTGTTGGCAATTTACATCCTGCCCATCAGCATAACAAGGCTCCCAGTTCTCCATGGCCTGTCCTGCCTTTCTGGAGTTTACACTTTTTTCAGATGGCCCTTTTGACCGGGGGGAAGTGAGACTTCATTGTAGTGCAGATTTCCTTTGCAAGCTTGCTTGGTTGGCCAAAAAGGGCGTATGCGTTTTTTCCTGAATATATTCAGGAAAAAACGCATACGCCCTTTTTGGCCAAGTGCATCATTGTGGACGTTCTGCCTCTTTTCCTATGCTTTCAATGCAATTCCAGTCTACCTCCTGAAATCGGTTTCCTGCAATTCTGCCCCGCTTTCAAGTCCTCTTGGCAGCCTTACTTCAGTATATTTTTGGACGATAGCTGTCATTTATAACTCTGTAGGTTTGTGAATTACAGTGCCCCTGAGCTCCTTTCTTCAACTCGCTTTCTTTTGAGCTGGCCGCAACACCGCAGGATGGCTTCAGGCCCTAATCTGGTTCCGGCACGGCACGCTGAGCCTTTGGTTAATTCCTCTTCCTGGTGGGAAATGAGAGTTAAATTTGCCCGTCCAGACACGTCCAGCTAGTCTCTCATTGGTTCTCGCTATTCCTGTTCATCTTCCGCAGAAATTGCAAACTGGGCCAAACAGGAGGTTAAAGGGACTGACTCTCCAAGTCGGGAGGGTGTTAGTAAAGCGTCTGGAATGTTGCACCCGAGTACCAGGGTACGAAAACTGAGACATATTTGAACACGTCTCCCGATCACATGGTTGATCAGACTCTAGGTTCCACATGCATGTTTTAGCTGAAGGAAGAATACCTTAAACCTGGGTAGTTGAAACCCGTGGAATGGGTACCATGCAATATGACTTCAAAGGGTCTTCATTTGCTCACCGAACCTCTCCAATCCTATCACTGCTGCGTTTATGCCCCTGTACACATGCTTGATTCTCTTTCGGAGACATAGCAATCCATAGGTTGTAAGATACTTACTAGTCAGGTACATTCTTAGGCATTTAATATGCGGTGTTGAGTCCATTTCGTTGAGCAAGGAGTAGCTCTTGTCTATTCCATATTTGGCTTAAGGAACTTTATCTGTGCTCATTTCAATCTCTGGTTTTATGCAGCACCCCAACTCACCTTTCCCCTTAAGCAAGCATAAGTTGGTTTTCTAAATTTGAGACCCTGTTCTGTTCTGTAATTCAGTTCCTGTGTAGCCAAGTTTACATTCCGTGTATTACTGATATCTTATGATGTTTCTTTTTCTGTGTGACTTATTTCAGTTAGAATCATCATACCTGAATCCACTCATTGTGCTACTAAGGGCCTGATGACATAGATTTCATTGCTGAGTGATATTGCTTTGTAAGTAAATACCACAACTTCTTTATCCATTTTTCACTTTCTGTGATGTTGAACTTGTACTGTAAACGAGGTTCTTGTAAACAGAGGCATCCCAAACTTTGGGGTGGCTGTGTCTTTTTGATTTTAATTTCCCTAAGCTATAGGACCATAAGTGGAAGTGCCCTAGGCTCTGTTGCTTTGTTTTTTAGATGTTTCAGGAAACACCATACACTTCTCCCGAGTGTCTGTTGGCAATTTACATCCCGCCCATCAGCATAACAAGGCTCCCAGTTCTCCATGGCCTGTCCTGCCTTTCTGGATTTTACACTTTTTTCAGATGGCCCTTTTGACCGGGGGGAAGTGAGACTTCATTGTAGTGCAGATTTCCTTTGCAAGCTTGCTTGGTTGGCCAAAAAGGGCGTATGCGTTTTTTCCTGAATATATTCAGGAAAAAACGCATACGCCCTTTTTGGCCAAGTGCATCATTGTGGACGTTCTGCCTCTTTTCCTATGCTTTCAATGCAATTCCAGTCTGCCTCCTGAAATCGGTTTCCTGCAATTCTGCCCCGCTTTCAAGTCCTCTTGGCAGCCTTACTTCAGTATATTTTTGGACGATAGCTGTCATTTATAACTCTGCAGGTTTGTGAATTACAGTGCCCCTGAGCTCCTTTCTTCAACTCGCTTTCTTTTGAGCTGGCCGCAACACCGCAGGATGGCTTCAGGCCCTAATCTGGTTCCGGCACGGCACGCTGAGCCTTTGGTTAATTCCTCTTCCTGGTGGGAAATGAGAGTTAAATTTGCCCGTCCAGACACCTCCAGCTAGTCTCTCATTGGTTCTCGCTATTCCTGTTCATCTTCCGCAGAAATTGCAAACTGGGCCAAACAGGAGGTTAAAGGGACTGACTCTCCAAGTCGGGAGGGTGTTAGTAAAGCGTCTGGAATGTTGCACCCGAGTACCAGGGTACGAAAACTGAGACATATTTGAACACGTCTCCCGATCACATGGTTGATCATACTCTAGGTTCCACATGCATGTTTTAGCTGAAGGAAGAATACCTTAAACCTGGGTAGTTGAAACCCGTGGAATGGGTACCATGCAATATGACTTCAAAGGGTCTTCATTTGCTCACCGAACCTCTCCAATCCTATCACTGCTGCGTTTATGCCCCTGTACACATGCTTGATTCTCTTTCGGAGACATAGCAATCCATAGGTTTTAAGATACTTACTAGTCAGGTACATTCTTAGGCATTTAATATGCGGTGTTGAGTCCATTTCGTTGAGCAAGGAGTAGCTCTTGTCTATTCCATATTTGGCTTAAGGAACTTTATCTGTGCTCATTTCAATCTCTGGTTTTATGCAGCACCCCAACTCACCTTTCCCCTTAAGCAAGCATAAGTTGGTTTTCTAAATTTGAGACCCTGTTCTGTTCTGTAATTCAGTTCCTGTGTAGCCAAGTTTACATTCTGTGTATTACTGATATCTTATGATGTTTCTTTTTCTGTGTGACTTATTTCAGTTAGAATCATCATACCTGAATCCACTCATTGTGCTGCTAAGGGCCTGATGACATAGATTTCATTGCTGAGTGATATTGCTTTGTAAGTAAATACCACAACTTCTTTATCCATTTTTCACTTTCTGCGATGTTGAACTTGTACTGTAAACGAGGTTCTTGTAAACAGAGGCGTCCCAAACTTTGAGGTGGCTGTGTCTTTTTGATTTTAATTTCCCTAAGCTATAGGACCATAAGTGGAAGTGCCCTAGGCTCTGTTGCTTTGTTTTTTAGATGTTTCAGGAAACACCATACACTTCTCCCGAGTGTCTGTTGGCAATTTACATCCCGCCCATCAGCATAACAAGGCTCCCAGTTCTCCATGGCCTGTCCTGTCTTTCTGGATTTTACACTTTTTTCAGATGGCCCTTTTGACCGGGGGGAAGTGAGACTTCATTGTAGTGCAGATTTCCTTTGCAAGCTTGCTTGGTTGGCCAAAAAGGGCGTATGCGTTTTTTCCTGAATATATTCAGGAAAAAACGCATACACCCTTTTTGGCCAAGTGCATCATTGTGGACGTTCTGCCTCTTTTCCTATGCTTTCAGTGCAATTCCAGTCTACCTCCTGAAATCGGTTTCCTGCAATTCTGCCCCGCTTTCAAGTCTTCTTGGCAGCCTTACTTCAGTATATTTTTGGACGATAGCTGTCATTTATAACTCTGCAGGTTTGTGAATTACAGTGCCCCTGAGCTCCTTTCTTCAACTCGCTTTCTTTTGAGCTGGCCGCAACACCGCAGGATGGCTTCAGGCCCTAATCTGGTTCCGGCATGGCACGCTGAGCCTTTGGTTAATTCCTCTTCCTGGTGGGAAATGAGAGTTAAATTTGCCCGTCCAGACACCTCCAGCTAGTCTCTCATTGGTTCTCGCTATTCCTGTTCATCTTCCGCAGAAATTGCAAACTGGGCCAAACAGGAGGTTAAAGGGACTGACTCTCCAAGTCGGGAGGGTGTTAGTAAAGCGTCTGGAATGTTGCACCCGAGTACCAGGGTACGAAAACTGAGACATATTTGAACACGTCTCCCGATCACATGGTTAATCATACTCTAGGTTCCACATGCATGTTTTAGCTGAAGGAAGAATACCTTAAACCTGGGTAGTTGAAACCCGTGGAATGGGTACCATGCAATATGACTTCAAAGGGTCTTCATTTGCTCACCGAACCTCTCCAATCCTATCACTGCTGCGTTTATGCCCCTGTACACATGCTTGATTCTCTTTCGGAGACATAGCAATCCATAGGTTTTAAGATACTTACTAGTCAGGTACATTCTTAGGCATTTAATATGCGGTGTTGTGTCCATTTCGTTGAGCAAGGAGTAGCTCTTGTCTATTCCATATTTGGCTTAAGGAACTTTATCTGTGCTCATTTCAATCTCTGGTTTTATGCAGCACCCCAACTCACCTTTACCCTTAAGCAAGCATAAGTTGGTTTTCTAAATTTGAGACCCTGTTCTGTTCTGTAATTCAGTTCCTGTGTAGCCAAGTTTACATTCTGTGTATTACTGATATCTTATGATGTTTCTTTTTCTGTGTGACTTATTTCAGTTAGAATCATCATACCTGAATACACTCATTGTGCTGCTAAGGGCCTGATGACATAGATTTCATTGCTGAGTGATATTGCTTTGTAAGTAAATACCACAACTTCTTTATCCATTTTTCACTTTCTGCGATGTTGAACTTGTACTGTAAACGAGGTTCTTGTAAACAGAGGCGTCCCAAACTTTGGGGTGGCTGTGTCTTTTTGATTTTAATTTCCCTAAGCTATAGGACCATAAGTGGAAGTGCCCTAGGCTCTGTTGCTTTGTTTTTTAGATGTTTCAGGAAACACCATACACTTCTCCCGAGTGTCTGTTGGCAATTTACATCCCGCCCATCAGCATAACAAGGCTCCCAGTTCTCCATGGCCTGTCCTGCCTTTCTGGATTTTACACTTTTTTCAGATGGCCCTTTTGACCGGGGGGAAGTGAGACTTCATTGTAGTGCAGATTTCCTTTGCAAGCTTGCTTGGTTGGCCAAAAAGGGCGTATGCGTTTTTTCCTGAATATATTCAGGAAAAAACGCATACGCCCTTTTTGGCCAAGTGCATCATTGTGGACGTTCTGCCTCTTTTCCTATGCTTTCAATGCAATTCCAGTCTGCCTCCTGAAATCGGTTTCCTGCAATTCTGCCCCGCTTTCAAGTCCTCTTGGCAGCCTTACTTCAGTATATTTTTGGACGATAGCTGTCATTTATAACTCTGCAGGTTTGTGAATTACAGTGCCCCTGAGCTCCTTTCTTCAACTCGCTTTCTTTTGAGCTGGCCGCAACACCGCAGGATGGCTTCAGGCCCTAATCTGGTTCCGGCACGGCACGCTGAGCCTTTGGTTAATTCCTCTTCCTGGTGGGAAATGAGAGTTAAATTTGCCCGTCCAGACACCTCCAGATAGTCTCTCATTGGTTCTCGCTATTCCTGTTCATCTTCCGCAGAAATTGCAAACTGGGCCAAACAGGAGGTTAAAGGGACTGACTCTCCAAGTCGGGAGGGTGTTAGTAAAGCGTCTGGAATGTTGCACCCGAGTACCAGGGTACGAAAACTGAGACATATTTGAACAGGTCTCCCGATCACATGGTTGATCATACTCTAGGTTCCACATGCATGTTTTAGCTGAAGGAAGAATACCTTAAACCTGGGTAGTTGAAACCCGTGGAATGGGTACCATGCAATATGACTTCAAAGGGTCTTCATTTGCTCACCGAACCTCTCCAATCCTATCACTGCTGCGTTTATGCCCCTGTACACATGCTTGATTCTCTTTCGGAGACATAGCAATCCATAGGTTTTAAGATACTTACTAGTCAGGTACATTCTTAGGCGCTTAATATGGGGTGTTGAGTCCATTTCGTTGAGCAAGGAGTAGCTCTTGTCTATTCCATATTTGGCTTAAGGAACTTTATCTGTGCTCATTTCAATCTCTGGTTTTATGCAGCACCCCAACTCACCTTTCCCCTTAAGCAAGCATAAGTTGGTTTTCTAAATTTGAGACCCTGTTCTGTTCTGTAATTCAGTTCCTGTGTAGCCAAGTTTACATTCCGTGTATTACTGATAACTTATGATGTTTCTTTTTCTGTGTGACTTATTTCAGTTAGAATCATCATACCTGAATCCACTCATTGTGCTGCTAAGGGCCTGATGACATAGATTTCATTGCTGAGTGATATTGCTTTGTAAGTAAATACCACAACTTCTTTATCCATTTTTCACTTTCTGCGATGTTGAACTTGTACTGTAAACGAGGTTCTTGTAAACAGAGGCGTCCCAAACTTTGGGGTGGCTGTGTCTTTTTGATTTTAATTTCCCTAAGCTATAGGACCATAAGTGGAAGTGCCCTAGGCTCTGTTGCTTTGTTTTTTAGATGTTTCAGGAAACACCATACACTTCTCCCGAGTGTCTGTTGGCAATTTACATCCCGCCCATCAGCATAACAAGGCTCCCAGTTCTCCATGGCCTGTCCTGCCTTTCTGGATTTTACACTTTTTTCAGATGGCCCTTTTGACCGGGGGGAAGTGAGACTTCATTGTAGTGCAGATTTCCTTTGCAAGCTTGCTTGGTTGGCCAAAAAGGGCGTATGCGTTTTTTCCTGAATATATTCAGGAAAAAACGCATACGCCCTTTTTGGCCAAGTGCATCATTGTGGACGTTCTGCCTCTTTTCCTATGCTTTCAATGCAATTCCAGTCTGCCTCCTGAAATCGGTTTCCTGCAATTCTGCCCCGCTTTCAAGTCCTCTTGGCAGCCTTACTTCAGTATATTTTTGGACGATAGCTGTCATTTATAACTCTGCAGGTTTGTGAATTACAGTGCCCCTGAGCTCCTTTCTTCAACTCGCTTTCTTTTGAGCTGGCCGCAACACCGCAGGATGGCTTCAGGCCCTAATCTGGTTCCGGCACGGCACGCTGAGCCTTTGGTTAATTCCTCTTCCTGGTGGGAAATGAGAGTTAAATTTGCCCGTCCAGACACCTCCAGCTAGTCTCTCATTGGTTCTCGCTATTCCTGTTCATCTTCCGCAGAAATTGCAAACTGGGCCAAACAGGAGGTTAAAGGGACTGACTCTCCAAGTCGGGAGGGTGTTAGTAAAGCGTCTGGAATGTTGCACCCGAGTACCAGGGTACGAAAACTGAGACATATTTGAACACGTCTCCCGATCACATGGTTGATCATACTCTAGGTTCCACATGCATGTTTTAGCTGAAGGAAGAATACCTTAAACCTGGGTAGTTGAAACCCGTGGAATGGGTACCATGCAATATGACTTCAAAGGGTCTTCATTTGCTCACCGAACCTCTCCAATCCTATCACTGCTGCGTTTATGCCCCTGTACACATGCTTGATTCTCTTTCGGAGACATAGCAATCCATAGGTTTTAAGATACTTACTAGTCAGGTACATTCTTAGGCATTTAATATGCGGTGTTGAGTCCATTTCGTTGAGCAAGGAGTAGCTCTTGTCTATTCCATATTTGGCTTAAGGAACTTTATCTGTGCTCATTTCAATCTCTGGTTTTATGCAGCACCCCAACTCACCTTTACCCTTAAGCAAGCATAAGTTGGTTTTCTAAATTTGAGACCCTGTTCTGTTCTGTAATTCAGTTCCTGTGTAGCCAAGTTTACATTCCGTGTATTACTGATATCTTATGATGTTTCTTTTTCTGTGTGACTTATTTCAGTTAGAATCATCATACCTGAATCCACTCATTGTGCTGCTAAGGGCCTGATGACATAGATTTCATTGCTGAGTGATATTGCTTTGTAAGTAAATACCACAACTTCTTTATCCATTTTTCACTTTCTGCGATGTTGAACTTGTACTGTAAACGAGGTTCTTGTAAACAGAGGCGTCCCAAACTTTGGGGTGGCTGTGTCTTTTTGATTTTAATTTCCCTAAGCTATAGGACCATAAGTGGAAGTGCCCTAGGCTCTGTTGCTTTGTTTTTTAGATGTTTCAGGAAACACCATACACTTCTCCCGAGTGTCTGTTGGCAATTTACATCCCGCCCATCAGCATAACAAGGCTCCCAGTTCTCCATGGCCTGTCCTGCCTTTCTGGATTTTACACTTTTTTCAGATGGCCCTTTTGACCGGGGGGAAGTGAGACTTCATTGTAGTGCAGATTTCCTTTGCAAGCTTGCTTGGTTGGCCAAAAAGGGCGTATGCGTTTTTTCCTGAATATATTCAGGAAAAAACGCATACGCCCTTTTTGGCCAAGTGCATCATTGTGGACGTTCTGCCTCTTTTCCTATGCTTTCAATGCAATTCCAGTCTGCCTCCTGAAATCGGTTTCCTGCAATTCTGCCCCGCTTTCAAGTCCTCTTGGCAGCCTTACTTCAGTATATTTTTGGACGATAGCTGTCATTTATAACTCTGCAGGTTTGTGAATTACAGTGCCCCTGAGCTCCTTTCTTCAACTCGCTTTCTTGTGACCTGGCCGCAACACCGCAGGATGGCTTCAGGCCCTAATCTGGTTCCGGCATGGCACGCTGAGCCTTTGGTTAATTCCTCTTCCTGGTGGGAAATGAGAGTTAAATTTGCCCGTCCAGACACCTCCAGCTAGTCTCTCATTGGTTCTCGCTATTCCTGTTCATCTTCCGCAGAAATTGCAAACTGGGCCAAACAGGAGGTTAAAGGGACTGACTCTCCAAGTCGGGAGGGTGTTAGTAAAGCGTCTGGAATGTTGCACCCGAGTACCAGGGTACGAAAACTGAGACATATTTGAACACGTCTCCCGATCACATGGTTGATCATACTCTAGGTTCCACATGCATGTTTTAGCTGAAGGAAGAATACCTTAAACCTGGGTAGTTGAAACCCGTGGAATGGGTACCATGCAATATGACTTCAAAGGGTCTTCATTTGCTCACCGAACCTCTCCAATCCTATCACTGCTGCATTTATGCCCCTGTACACATGCTTGATTCTCTTTCGGAGACATAGCAATCCATAGGTTGTAAGATACTTACTAGTCAGGTACATTCTTAGGCATTTAATATGCGGTGTTGAGTCCATTTCGTTGAGCAAGAGGTAGCTCTTGTCTATTCCATATTTGGCTTAAGGAACTTTATCTGTGCTCATTTCAATCTCTGGTTTTATGCAGCACCCCAACTCACCTTTCCCCTTAAGCAAGCATAAGTTGGTTTTCTAAATTTGAGACCCTGTTCTGTTCTGTAATTCAGTTCCTGTGTAGCCAAGTTTACATTCCGTGTATTACTGATATCTTATGATGTTTCTTTTTCTGTGTGACTTATTTCAGTTAGAATCATCATACCTGAATCCACTCATTGTGCTGCTAAGGGCCTGATGACATAGATTTCATTGCTGAGTGATATTGCTTTGTAAGTAAATACCACAACTTCTTTATCCATTTTTCACTTTCTGCGATGTTGAACTTGTACTGTAAACGAGGTTCTTGTAAACAGAGGCGTCCCAAACTTTGGGGTGGCTGTGTCTTTTTGATTTTAATTTCCCTAAGCTATAGGACCATAAGTGGAAGTGCCCTAGGCTCTGTTGCTTTGTTTTTTAGATGTTTCAGGAAACACCATACACTTCTCCTGAGTGTCTGTTGGCAATTTACATCCCGCCCATCAGCATAACAAGGCTCCCAGTTCTCCATGGCCTGTCCTGCCTTTCTGGATTTTACACTTTTTTCAGATGGCCCTTTTGACCGGGGGGAAGTGAGACTTCATTGTAGTGCAGATTTCCTTTGCAAGCTTGCTTGGTTGGCCAAAAAGGGCGTATGCGTTTTTTCCTGAATATATTCAGGAAAAAACGCATACGCCCTTTTTGGCCAAGTGCATCATTGTGGACGTTCTGCCTCTTTTCCTATGCTTTCAATGCAATTCCAGTCTACCTCCTGAAATCGGTTTCCTGCAATTCTGCCCCGCTTTCAAGTCCTCTTGGCAGCCTTACTTCAGTATATTTTTGGACGATAGCTGTCATTTATAACTCTGCAGGTTTGTGAATTACAGTGCCCCTGAGCTCCTTTCTTCAACTCGCTTTCTTGTGACCTGGCCGCAACATCGCAGGATGGCTTCAGGCCCTAATCTGGTTCCGGCACGGCACGCTGAGCCTTTGGTTAATTCCTCTTCCTGGTGGGAAATGAGAGTTAAATTTGCCCGTCCAGACACCTCCAGCTAGTCTCTCATTGGTTCTCGCTATTCCTGTTCATCTTCCGCAGAAATTGCAAACTGGGCCAAACAGGAGGTTAAAGGGACTGACTCTCCAAGTCGGGAGGGTGTTAGTAAAGCGTCTGGAATGTTGCACCCGAGTACCAGGGTACGAAAACTGAGACATATTTGAACACGTCTCCCGATCACATGGTTGATCATACTCTAGGTTCCACATGCATGTTTTAGCTGAAGGAAGAATACCTTAAACCTGGGTAGTTGAAACCCGTGGAATGGGTACCATGCAATATGACTTCAAAGGGTCTTCATTTGCTCACCGAACCTCTCCAATCCTATCACTGCTGCGTTTATGCCCCTGTACACATGCTTGATTCTCTTTCGGAGACATAGCAATCCATAGGTTTTAAGATACTTACTAGTCAGGTACATTCTTAGGCATTTAATATGCGGTGTTGAGTCCATTTCGTTGAGCAAGGAGTAGCTCTTGTCTATTCCATATTTGGCTTAAGGAACTTTATCTGTGCTCATTTCAATCTCTGGTTTTATGCAGCACCCCAACTCACCTTTACCCTTAAGAAAGCATAAGTTGGTTTTCTAAATTTGAGACCCTGTTCTGTTCTGTAATTCAGTTCCTGTGTAGCCAAGTTTACATTCCGTGTATTACTGATATCTTATGATGTTTCTTTTTCTGTGTGACTTATTTCAGTTAGAATCATCATACCTAAATCCACTCATTGTGCTGCTAAGGGCCTGATGACATAGATTTCATTGCTGAGTGATATTGCTTTGTAAGTAAATATCACAACTTCTTTATCCATTTTTCACTTTCTGCGATGTTGAACTTGTACTGTAAACGAGGTTCTTGTAAACAGAGGCGTCCCAAACTTTGGGGTGGCTGTGTCTTTTTGATTTTAATTTCCCTAAGCTATAGGACCATAAGTGGAAGTGCCCTAGGCTCTGTTGCTTTGTTTTTTAGATGTTTCAGGAAACACCATACACTTCTCCCGAGTGTCTGTTGGCAATTTACATCCCGCCCATCAGCATAACAAGGCTCCCAGTTCTCCATGGCCTGTCCTGCCTTTCTGGATTTTACACTTTTTTCAGATGGCCCTTTTGACCGGGGGGAAGTGAGACTTCATTGTAGTGCAGATTTCCTTTGCAAGCTTGCTTGGTTGGCCAAAAAGGGCGTATGCGTTTTTTCCTGAATATATTCAGGAAAAAACGCATACGCCCTTTTTGGCCAAGTGCATCATTGTGGACGTTCTGCCTCTTTTCCTATGCTTTCAATGCAATTCCAGTCTGCCTCCTGAAATCGGTTTCCTGCAATTCTGCCCCGCTTTCAAGTCCTCTTGGCAGCCTTACTTCAGTATATTTTTGGACGATAGCTGTCATTTATAACTCTGCAGGTTTGTGAATTACAGTGCCCCTGAGCTCCTTTCTTCAACTCGCTTTCTTTTGAGCTGGCCGCAACACCGCAGGATGGCTTCAGGCCCTAATCTGGTTCCGGCACGGCACGCTGAGCCTTTGGTTAATTCCTCTTCCTGGTGGGAAATGAGAGTTAAATTTGCCCGTCCAGACACCTCCAGCTAGTCTCTCATTGGTTCTCGCTATTCCTGTTCATCTTCCGCAGAAATTGCAAACTGGGCCAAACAGGAGGTTAAAGGGACTGACTCTCCAAGTCGGGAGGGTGTTAGTAAAGCGTCTGGAATGTTGCACCCGAGTACCAGGGTACGAAAACTGAGACATATTTGAACACGTCTCCCGATCACATGGTTGATCATACTCTAGGTTCCACATGCATGTTTTAGCTGAAGGAAGAATACCTTAAACCTGGGTAGTTGAAACCCGTGGAATGGGTACCATGCAATATGACTTCAAAGGGTCTTCATTTGCTCACCGAACCTCTCCAATCCTATCACTGCTGCGTTTATGCCCCTGTACACATGCTTGATTCTCTTTCGGAGACATAGCAATCCATAGGTTTTAAGATACTTACTAGTCAGGTACATTCTTAGGCATTTAATATGCGGTGTTGAGTCCATTTCGTTGAGCAAGGAGTAGCTCTTGTCTATTCCATATTTGGCTTAAGGAACTTTATCTGTGCTCATTTCAATCTCTGGTTTTATGCAGCACCCCAACTCACCTTTACCCTTAAGCAAGCATAAGTTGGTTTTCTAAATTTGAGACCCTGTTCTGTTCTGTAATTCAGTTCCTGTGTAGCCAAGTTTACATTCCGTGTATTACTGATATCTTATGATGTTTCTTTTTCTGTGTGACTTATTTCAGTTAGAATCATCATACCTGAATCCACTCATTGTGCTGCTAAGGGCCTGATGACATAGATTTCATTGCTGAGTGATATTGCTTTGTAAGTAAATACCACAACTTCTTTATCCATTTTTCACTTTCTGCGATGTTGAACTTGTACTGTAAACGAGGTTCTTGTAAACAGAGGCGTCCCAAACTTTGGGGTGGCTGTGTCTTTTTGATTTTAATTTCCCTAAGCTATAGGACCATAAGTGGAAGTGCCCTAGGCTCTGTTGCTTTGTTTTTTAGATGTTTCAGGAAACACCATACACTTCTCCCGAGTGTCTGTTGGCAATTTACATCCCGCCCATCAGCATAACAAGGCTCCCAGTTCTCCATGGCCTGTCCTGCCTTTCTGGATTTTACACTTTTTTCAGATGGCCCTTTTGACCGGGGGGAAGTGAGACTTCATTGTAGTGCAGATTTCCTTTGCAAGCTTGCTTGGTTGGCCAAAAAGGGCGTATGCGTTTTTTCCTGAATATATTCAGGAAAAAACGCATACGCCCTTTTTGGCCAAGTGCATCATTGTGGACGTTCTGCCTCTTTTCCTATGCTTTCAATGCAATTCCAGTCTACCTCCTGAAATCGGTTTCCTGCAATTCTGCCCCGCTTTCAAGTCCTCTTGGCAGCCTTACTTCATTATATTTTTGGACGATAGCTGTCATTTATAACTCTGCAGGTTTGTGAATTACAGTGCCCCTGAGCTCCTTTCTTCAACTCGCTTTCTTTTGAGCTGGCCGCAACACCGCAGGATGGCTTCAGGCCCTAATCTGGTTCTGGCTCGGCACGCTGAGCCTTTGGTTAATTCCTCTTCCTGGTGGGAAATGAGAGTTAAATTTGCCCGTTCAGACACCTCCAGCTAGTCTCTCATTGGTTCTCGCTATTCCTGTTCATCTTCCGCAGAAATTGCAAACTGGGCCAAACAGGAGGTTAAAGGGACTGACTCTCCAAGTCGGGAGGGTGTTAGTAAAGCGTCTGGAATGTTGCACCCGAGTACCAGGGTACGAAAACTGAGACATATTTGAACACGTCTCCCGATCACATGGTTGATCATACTCTAGGTTCCACATGCATGTTTTAGCTGAAGGAAGAATACCTTAAACCTGGGTAGTTGAAACCCGTGGAATGGGTACCATGCAATATGACTTCAAAGGGTCTTCATTTGCTCACCGAACCTCTCCAATCCTATCATTGCTGCGTTTATGCCCCTGTACACACGCTTGATTCACTTTCGGAGACATAGCAATCCATAGGTTTTAAGATACTTACTAGTCAGGTACATTCTTAGGCGTTTAATATGCGGTGTTGAGTCCATTTTGTTGAGCAAGGAGTAGCTCTTGTCTATTCCATATTTGGCTTAAGGAACTTTATCTGTGCTCATTTCAATCTCTGGTTTTATGCAGTACCCCAACTCACCTTTACCCTTAAGCAAGCATAAGTTGGTTTTCTAAATTTGAGACCCTGTTCTGTTCTGTAATTCAGTTCCTGTGTAGCCAAGTTTACATTCCGTGTATTACTGATATCTTATGATGTTTCTTTTTCTGTGTGACTTATTTCAGTTAGAATCATCATACCTGAATCCACTCATTGTGCTGCTAAGGGCCTGATGACATAGATTTCATTGCTGAGTGATATTGCTTTGTAAGTAAATACCACAACTTCTTTATCCATTTTTCACTTTCTGCGATGTTGAACTTGTACAGTAAACGAGGTTCTTGTAAACAGAGGCGTCCCAAACTTTGGGGTGGCTGTGTCTTTTTGATTTTAATTTCCCTAAGCTATAGGACCATAAGTGGAAGTGCCCTAGGCTCTGTTGCTTTGTTTTTTAGATGTTTCAGGAAACACCATACACTTCTCCCGAGTGTCTGTTGGCAATTTACATCCCGCCCATCAGCATAACAAGGCTCCCAGTTCTCCATGGCCTGTCCTGCCTTTCTGGATTTTACACTTTTTTCAGATGGCCCTTTTGACCGGGGGGAAGTGAGACTTCATTGTAGTGCAGATTTCCTTTGCAAGCTTGCTTGGTTGGCCAAAAAGGGCGTATGCGTTTTTTCCTGAATATATTCAGGAAAAAACGCATACGCCCTTTTTGGCCAAGTGCATCATTGTGGACGTTCTGCCTCTTTTCCTATGGTTTCAATGCAATTCCAGTCTACCTCCTGAAATCGGTTTCCTGCAATTCTGCCCCGCTTTCAAGTCCTCTTGGCAGCCTTACTTCATTATATTTTTGGACGATAGCTGTCATTTATAACTCTGCAGGTTTGTGAATTACAGTGCCCCTGAGCTCCTTTCTTCAACTCGCTTTCTTTTGAGCTGGCCGCAACACCGCAGGATGGCTTCAGGCCCTAATCTGGTTCCGGCACGGCACGCTGAGCCTTTGGTTAATTCCTCTTCCTGGTGGGAAATGAGAGTTAAATTTGCCCGTCCAGACACCTCCAGCTAGTCTCTCATTGGTTCTCGCTATTCCTGTTCATCTTCCGCAGAAATTGCAAACTGGGCCAAACAGGAGGTTAAAGGGACTGACTCTCCAAGTCGGGAGGGTGTTAGTAAAGCGTCTGGAATGTTGCACCCGAGTACCAGGGTACGAAAACTGAGACATATTTGAACACGTCTCCCGATCACATGGTTGATCATACTCTAGGTTCCACATGCATGTTTTAGCTGAAGGAAGAATAACTTAAACCTGGGTAGTTGAAACCCGTGGAATGGGTACCATGCAATATGACTTCAAAGGGTCTTCATTTGCTCACCGAACCTCTCCAATCCTATCACTGCTGCGTTTATGCCCCTGTACACACGCTTGATTCACTTTCGGAGACATAGCAATCCATAGGTTTTAAGATACTTACTAGTCAGGTACATTCTTAGGCGTTTAATATGCGGTGTTGAGTCCATTTCGTTGAGCAAGGAGTAGCTCTTGTCTATTCCATATTTGGCTTAAGGAACTTTATCTGTGCTCATTTCAATCTCTGGTTTTATGCAGCACCCCAACTCACCTTTCCCCTTAAGCAAGCATAAGTTGGTTTTCTAAATTTGAGACCCTGTTCTGTTCTGTAATTCAGTTCCTGTGTAGCCAAGTTTACATTCCGTGTATTACTGATATCTTATGATGTTTCTTTTTCTGTGTGACTTATTTCAGTTAGAATCATCATACCTGAATCCACTCATTGTGCTGCTAAGGGCCTGATGACATAGATTTCATTGCTGAGTGATATTGCTTTGTAAGTAAATACCACAACTTCTTTATCCATTTTTCACTTTCTGCGATGTTGAACTTGTACGGTAAACGAGGTTCTTGTAAACAGAGGCGTCCCAAACTTTGGGGTGGCTGTGTCTTTTTGATTTTAATTTCCCTAAGCTATAGGACCATAAGTGGAAGTGCCCTAGGCTCTGTTGCTTTGTTTTTTAGATGTTTCAGGAAACACCATACACTTCTCCCGAGTGTCTGTTGGCAATTTACATCCCGCCCATCAGCATAACAAGGCTCCCAGTTCTCCATGGCCTGTCCTGCCTTTCTGGATTTTACACTTTTTTCAGATGGCCCTTTTGACCGGGGGGAAGTGAGACTTCATTGTAGTGCAGATTTCCTTTGCAAGCTTGCTTGGTTGGCCAAAAAGGGCGTATGCGTTTTTTCCTGAATATATTCAGGAAAAAACGCATACGCCCTTTTTGGCCAAGTGCATCATTGTGGACGTTCTGCCTCTTTTCCTATGCTTTCAATGCAATTCCAGTCTGCCTCCTGAAATCGGTTTCCTGCAATTCTGCCCCGCTTTCAAGTCCTCTTGGCAGCCTTACTTCAGTATATTTTTGGACGATAGCTGTCATTTATAACTCTGCAGGTTTGTGAATTACAGTGCCCCTGAGCTCCTTTCTTCAACTCGCTTTCTTTTGAGCTGGCCGCAACACCGCAGGATGGCTTCAGGCCCTAATCTGGTTCCGGCACGGCACGCTGAGCCTTTGGTTAATTCCTCTTCCTGGTGGGAAATGAGAGTTAAATTTGCCCGTCCAGACACCTCCAGCTAGTCTCTCATTGGTTCTCGCTATTCCTGTTCATCTTCCGCAGAAATTGCAAACTGGGCCAAACAGGAGGTTAAAGGGACTGACTCTCCAAGTCGGGAGGGTGTTAGTAAAGCGTCTGGAATGTTGCACCCGAGTACCAGGGTACGAAAACTGAGACATATTTGAACACGTCTCCCGATCACATGGTTGATCATACTCTAGGTTCCACATGCATGTTTTAGCTGAAGGAAGAATAACTTAAACCTGGGTAGTTGAAACCCGTGGAATGGGTACCATGCAATATGACTTCAAAGGGTCTTCATTTGCTCACCGAACCTCTCCAATCCTATCACTGCTGCGTTTATGCCCCTGTACACACGCTTGATTCACTTTCGGAGACATAGCAATCCATAGGTTTTAAGATACTTACTAGTCAGGTACATTCTTAGGCGTTTAATATGCGGTGTTGAGTCCATTTCGTTGAGCAAGGAGTAGCTCTTGTCTATTCCATATTTGGCTTAAGGAACTTTATCTGTGCTCATTTCAATCTCTGGTTTTATGCAGCACCCCAACTCACCTTTCCCCTTAAGCAAGCATAAGTTGGTTTTCTAAATTTGAGACCCTGTTCTGTTCTGTAATTCAGTTCCTGTGTAGCCAAGTTTACATTCCGTGTATTACTGATATCTTATGATGTTTCTTTTTCTGTGTGACTTATTTCAGTTAGAATCATCATACCTGAATCCACTCATTGTGCTGCTAAGGGCCTGATGACATAGATTTCATTGCTGAGTGATATTGCTTTGTAAGTAAATACCACAACTTCTTTATCCATTTTTCACTTTCTGCGATGTTGAACTTGTACGGTAAACGAGGTTCTTGTAAACAGAGGCGTCCCAAACTTTGGGGTGGCTGTGTCTTTTTGATTTTAATTTCCCTAAGCTATAGGACCATAAGTGGAAGTGCCCTAGGCTCTGTTGCTTTGTTTTTTAGATGTTTCAGGAAACACCATACACTTCTCCCGAGTGTCTGTTGGCAATTTACATCCCGCCCATCAGCATAACAAGGCTCCCAGTTCTCCATGGCCTGTCCTGCCTTTCTGGATTTTACACTTTTTTCAGATGGCCCTTTTGACCGGGGGGAAGTGAGACTTCATTGTAGTGCAGATTTCCTTTGCAAGCTTGCTTGGTTGGCCAAAAAGGGCGTATGCGTTTTTTCCTGAATATATTCAGGAAAAAACGCATACGCCCTTTTTGGCCAAGTGCATCATTGTGGACGTTCTGCCTCTTTTCCTATGCTTTCAATGCAATTCCAGTCTGCCTCCTGAAATCGGTTTCCTGCAATTCTGCCCCGCTTTCAAGTCCTCTTGGCAGCCTTACTTCAGTATATTTTTGGACGATAGCTGTCATTTATAACTCTGCAGGTTTGTGAATTACAGTGCCCCTGAGCTCCTTTCTTCAACTCGCTTTCTTTTGAGCTGGCCGCAACACCGCAGGATGGCTTCAGGCCCTAATCTGGTTCCGGCACGGCACGCTGAGCCTTTGGTTAATTCCTCTTCCTGGTGGGAAATGAGAGTTAAATTTGCCCGTCCAGACACCTCCAGATAGTCTCTCATTGGTTCTCGCTATTCCTGTTCATCTTCCGCAGAAATTGCAAACTGGGCCAAACAGGAGGTTAAAGGGACTGACTCTCCAAGTCGGGAGGGTGTTAGTAAAGCGTCTGGAATGTTGCACCCGAGTACCAGGGTACGAAAACTGAGACATATTTGAACAGGTCTCCCGATCACATGGTTGATCATACTCTAGGTTCCACATGCATGTTTTAGCTGAAGGAAGAATACCTTAAACCTGGGTAGTTGAAACCCGTGGAATGGGTACCATGCAATATGACTTCAAAGGGTCTTCATTTGCTCACCGAACCTCTCCAATCCTATCACTGCTGCGTTTATGCCCCTGTACACATGCTTGATTCTCTTTCGGAGACATAGCAATCCATAGGTTTTAAGATACTTACTAGTCATGTACATTCTTAGGCGCTTAATATGGGGTGTTGAGTCCATTTCGTTGAGCAAGGAGTAGCTCTTGTCTATTCCATATTTGGCTTAAGGAACTTTATCTGTGCTCATTTCAATCTCTGGTTTTATGCAGCACCCCAACTCACCTTTCCCCTTAAGCAAGCATAAGTTGGTTTTCTAAATTTGAGACCCTGTTCTGTTCTGTAATTCAGTTCCTGTGTAGCCAAGTTTACATTCCGTGTATTACTGATATCTTATGATGTTTCTTTTTCTGTGTGACTTATTTCAGTTAGAATCATCATACCTGAATCCACTCATTGTGCTGCTAAGGGCCTGATGACATAGATTTCATTGCTGAGTGATATTGCTTTGTAAGTAAATACCACAACTTCTTTATCCATTTTTCACTTTCTGCGATGTTGAACTTGTACTGTAAACGAGGTTCTTGTAAACAGAGGCGTCCCAAACTTTGGGGTGGCTGTGTCTTTTTGATTTTAATTTCCCTAAGCTATAGGACCATAAGTGGAAGTGCCCTAGGCTCTGTTGCTTTGTTTTTTAGATGTTTCAGGAAACACCATACACTTCTCCCGAGTGTCTGTTGGCAATTTACATCCCGCCCATCAGCATAACAAGGCTCCCAGTTCTCCATGGCCTGTCCTGCCTTTCTGGATTTTACACTTTTTTCAGATGGCCCTTTTGACCGGGGGGAAGTGAGACTTCATTGTAGTGCAGATTTCCTTTGCAAGCTTGCTTGGTTGGCCAAAAAGGGCGTATGCGTTTTTTCCTGAATATATTCAGGAAAAAACGCATACGCCCTTTTTGGCCAAGTGCATCATTGTGGACGTTCTGCCTCTTTTCCTATGCTTTCAATGCAATTCCAGTCTGCCTCCTGAAATCGGTTTCCTGCAATTCTGCCCCGCTTTCAAGTCCTCTTGGCAGCCTTACTTCAGTATATTTTTGGACGATAGCTGTCATTTATAACTCTGCAGGTTTGTGAATTACAGTGCCCCTGAGCTCCTTTCTTCAACTCGCTTTCTTTTGAGCTGGCCGCAACACCGCAGGATGGCTTCAGGCCCTAATCTGGTTCCGGCACGGCACGCTGAGCCTTTGGTTAATTCCTCTTCCTGGTGGGAAATGAGAGTTAAATTTGCCCGTCCAGACACCTCCAGATAGTCTCTCATTGGTTCTCGCTATTCCTGTTCATCTTCCGCAGAAATTGCAAACTGGGCCAAACAGGAGGTTAAAGGGACTGACTCTCCAAGTCGGGAGGGTGTTAGTAAAGCGTCTGGAATGTTGCACCCGAGTACCAGGGTACGAAAACTGAGACATATTTGAACAGGTCTCCCGATCACATGGTTGATCATACTCTAGGTTCCACATGCATGTTTTAGCTGAAGGAAGAATACCTTAAACCTGGGTAGTTGAAACCCGTGGAATGGGTACCATGCAATATGACTTCAAAGGGTCTTCATTTGCTCACCGAACCTCTCCAATCCTATCACTGCTGCGTTTATGCCCCTGTACACATGCTTGATTCTCTTTCGGAGACATAGCAATCCATAGGTTTTAAGATACTTACTAGTCAGGTACATTCTTAGGCGTTTAATATGCGGTGTTGAGTCCATTTCGTTGAGCAAGGAGTAGCTCTTGTCTATTCCATATTTGGCTTAAGGAACTTTATCTGTGCTCATTTCAATCTCTGGTTTTATGCAGCACCCCAACTCACCTTTACCCTTAAGCAAGCATAAGTTGGTTTTCTAAATTTGAGACCCTGTTCTGTTCTGTAATTCAGTTCCTGTGTAGCCAAGTTTACATTCCGTGTATTACTGATATCTTATGATGTTTCTTTTTCTGTGTGACTTATTTCAGTTAGAATCATCATACCTGAATCCACTCATTGTGCTGCTAAGGGCCTGATGACATAGATTTCATTGCTGAGTGATATTGCTTTGTAAGTAAATACCACAACTTCTTTATCCATTTTTCACTTTCTGCGATGTTGAACTTGTACTGTAAACGAGGTTCTTGTAAACAGAGGCGTCCCAAACTTTGGGGTGGCTGTGTCTTTTTGATTTTAATTTCCCTAAGCTATAGGACCATAAGTGGAAGTGCCCTAGGCTCTGTTGCTTTGTTTTTTAGATGTTTCAGGAAACACCATACACTTCTCCCGAGTGTCTGTTGGCAATTTACATCCCGCCCATCAGCATAACAAGGCTCCCAGTTCTCAATGGCCTGTCCTGCCTTTCTGGATTTTACACTTTTTTCAGATGGCCCTTTTGACCGGGGGGAAGTGAGACTTCATTGTAGTGCAGATTTCCTTTGCAAGCTTGCTTGGTTGGCCAAAAAGGGCGTATGCGTTTTTTCCTGAATATATTCAGGAAAAAACGCATACGCCCTTTTTGGCCAAGTGCATCATTGTGGACGTTCTGCCTCTTTTCCTATGCTTTCAATGCAATTCCAGTCTGCCTCCTGAAATCGGTTTCCTGCAATTCTGCCCCGCTTTCAAGTCCTCTTGGCAGCCTTACTTCAGTATATTTTTGGACGATAGCTGTCATTTATAACTCTGCAGGTTTGTGAATTACAGTGCCCCTGAGCTCCTTTCTTCAACTCGCTTTCTTTTGAGCTGGCCGCAACACCGCAGGATGGCTTCAGGCCCTAATCTGGTTCCGGCACGGCACGCTGAGCCTTTGGTTAATTCCTCTTCCTGGTGGGAAATGAGAGTTAAATTTGCCCGTCCAGACACCTCCAGCTAGTCTCTCATTGGTTCTCGCTATTCCTGTTCATCTTCCGCAGAAATTGCAAACTGGGCCAAACAGGAGGTTAAAGGGACTGACTCTCCAAGTCGGGAGGGTGTTAGTAAAGCGTCTGGAATGTTGCACCCGAGTACCAGGGTACGAAAACTGAGACATATTTGAACACGTCTCCCGATCACATGGTTGATCATACTCTAGGTTCCACATGCATGTTTTAGCTGAAGGAAGAATACCTTAAACCTGGGTAGTTGAAACCCGTGGAATGGGTACCATGCAATATGACTTCAAAGGGTCTTCATTTGCTCACCGAACCTCTCCAATCCTATCACTGCTGCGTTTATGCCCCTGTACACATGCTTGATTCTCTTTCGGAGACATAGCAATCCATAGGTTTTAAGATACTTACTAGTCAGGTACATTCTTAGGCGTTTAATATGCGGTGTTGAGTCCATTTCGTTGAGCAAGGAGTAGCTCTTGTCTATTCCATATTTGGCTTAAGGAACTTTATCTGTGCTCATTTCAATCTCTGGTTTTATGCAGCACCCCAACTCACCTTTACCCTTAAGCAAGCATAAGTTGGTTTTCTAAATTTGAGACCCTGTTCTGTTCTGTAATTCAGTTCCTGTGTAGCCAAGTTTACATTCCGTGTATTACTGATATCTTATGATGTTTCTTTTTCTGTGTGACTTATTTCAGTTAGAATCATCATACCTGAATCCACTCATTGTGCTGCTAAGGGCCTGATGACATAGATTTCATTGCTGAGTGATATTGCTTTGTAAGTAAATACCACAACTTCTTTATCCATTTTTCACTTTCTGCGATGTTGAACTTGTACTGTAAACGAGGTTCTTGTAAACAGAGGCGTCCCAAACTTTGGGGTGGCTGTGTCTTTTTGATTTTAATTTCCCTAAGCTATAGGACCATAAGTGGAAGTGCCCTAGGCTCTGTTGCTTTGTTTTTTAGATGTTTCAGGAAACACCATACACTTCTCCCGAGTGTCTGTTGGCAATTTACATCCCGCCCATCAGCATAACAAGGCTCCCAGTTCTCCATGGCCTGTCCTGCCTTTCTGGATTTTACACTTTTTTCAGATGGCCCTTTTGACCGGGGGGAAGTGAGACTTCATTGTAGTGCAGATTTCCTTTGCAAGCTTGCTTGGTTGGCCAAAAAGGGCGTATGCGTTTTTTCCTGAATATATTCAGGAAAAAACGCATACGCCCTTTTTGGCCAAGTGCATCATTGTGGACGTTCTGCCTCTTTTCCTATGCTTTCAATGCAATTCCAGTCTACCTCCTGAAATCGGTTTCCTGCAATTCTGCCCCGCTTTCAAGTCCTCTTGGCAGCCTTACTTCAGTATATTTTTGGACGATAGCTGTCATTTATAACTCTGCAGGTTTGTGAATTACAGTGCCCCTGAGCTCCTTTCTTCAACTCGCTTTCTTTTGAGCTGACCGCAACACCGCAGGATGGCTTCAGGCCCTAATCTGGTTCCGGCACGGCACGCTGAGCCTTTGGTTATTTCCTCTTCCTGGTGGGAAATGAGAGTTAAATTTGCCCGTCCAGACACCTCCAGCTAGTCTCTCATTGGTTCTCCCTATTTCTGTTCATCTTCCGCAGAAATTGCAAACTGGGCCAAACAGGAGCTTAAAGGTGCTGACTCTCCAAGTGCGGAGAGTGTTAGTAAAGCGTCTGGAATGTTGCACCCGAGTACCAGGGGAGGAAAACTGAGACATATTTGAACACGTCTCCCGATCACATGGTTGATCATACTCTAGGTTCCACATGCATGTTTTAGCTGAAGGAAGAATACCTTAAACCTGGGTAGTTGAAACCCGTGGAATGGGTACCATGCAATATGACTTCAAAGGGTCTTCATTTGCTCACCGAACCTCTCCAATCCTATCACTGCTGCGTTTATGCCCCTGTACACATGCTTGATTCTCTTTCGGAGACATAGCAATCCATAGGTTTTAAGATACTTACTAGTCAGGTACATTCTTAGGCGTTTAATATGCGGTGTTGAGTCCATTTCGTTGAGCAAGGAGTAGCTCTTGTCTATTCCATATTTGGCTTAAGGAACTTTATCTGTGATCATTTCAATCTCTGGTTTTATGCAGCACCCCAACTCACCTTTACCCTTAAGCAAGCATAAGTTGGTTTTCTCAATTTGAGACCCTGTTCTGTTCTGTAATTCAGTTCCTGTGTAGCCAAGTTTACATTCCGTGTATTACTGATATCTTATGATGTTTCTTTTTCTGTGTGACTTATTTCAGTTAGAATCATCATACCTGAATCCACTCATTGTGCTGCTAAGGGCCTGATGACATAGATTTCATTGCTGAGTGATATTGCTTTGTAAGTAAATACCACAACTTCTTTATCCATTTTTCACTTTCTGCGATGTTGAACTTGTACTGTAAACGAGGTTCTTGTAAACAGAGGCGTCCCAAACTTTGGGGTGGCTGTGTCTTTTTGATTTTAATTTCCCTAAGCTATAGGACCATAAGTGGAAGTGCCCTAGGCTCTGTTGCTTTGTTTTTTAGATGTTTCAGGAAACACCATACACTTCTCCCGAGTGTCTGTTGGCAATTTACATCCCGCCCATCAGCATAACAAGGCTCCCAGTTCTCCATGGCCTGTCCTGCCTTTCTGGATTTTACACTTTTTTCAGATGGCCCTTTTGACCGGGGGGAAGTGAGACTTCATTGTAGTGCAGATTTCCTTTGCAAGCTTGCTTGGTTGGCCAAAAAGGGCGTATGCGTTTTTTCCTGAATATATTCAGGAAAAAACGCATATGCCCTTTTTGGCCAAGTGCATCATTGTGGACGTTCTGCCTCTTTTCCTATGCTTTCAATGCAATTCCAGTCTACCTCCTGAAATCGGTTTCCTGCAATTCTGCCCCGCTTTCAAGTCCTCTTGGCAGCCTTACTTCAGTATATTTTTGGACGATAGCTGTCATTTATAACTCTGCAGGTTTGTGAATTACAGTGCCCCTGAGCTCCTTTCTTCAACTCGCTTTCTTTTGAGCTGGCCGCAACACCGCAGGATGGCTTCAGGCCCTAATCTGGTTCCGGCACGGCACGCTGAGCCTTTGGTTAATTCCTCTTCCTGGTGGGAAATGAGAGTTAAATTTGCCCGTCCAGACACCTCCAGCTAGTCTCTCATTGGTTCTCGCTATTCCTGTTCATCTTCCGCAGAAATTGCAAACTGGGCCAAACAGGAGGTTAAAGGGACTGACTCTCCAAGTCGGGAGGGTGTTAGTAAAGCGTCTGGAATGTTGCACCCGAGTACCAGGGTACGAAAACTGAGACATATTTGAACACGTCTCCCGATCACATGGTTGATCATACTCTAGGTTCCACATGCATGTTTTAGCTGAAGGAAGAATACCTTAAACCTGGGTAGTTGAAACCCGTGGAATGGGTACCATGCAATATGACTTCAAAGGGTCTTCATTTGCTCACCGAACCTCTCCAATCCTATCACTGCTGCGTTTATGCCCCTGTACACATGCTTGATTCTCTTTCGGAGACATAGCAATCCATAGGTTTTAAGATACTTACTAGTCAGGTACATTCTTAGGCGTTTAATATGCGGTGTTGAGTCCATTTCGTTGAGCAAGGAGTAGCTCTTGTCTATTCCATATTTGGCTTAAGGAACTTTATCTGTGATCATTTCAATCTCTGGTTTTATGCAGCACCCCAACTCACCTTTACCCTTAAGCAAGCATAAGTTGGTTTTCTCAATTTGAGACCCTGTTCTGTTCTGTAATTCAGTTCCTGTGTAGCCAAGTTTACATTCCGTGTATTACTGATATCTTATGATGTTTCTTTTTCTGTGTGACTTATTTCAGTTAGAATCATCATACCTGAATCCACTCATTGTGCTGCTAAGGGCCTGATGACATAGATTTCATTGCTGAGTGATATTGCTTTGTAAGTAAATACCACAACTTCTTTATCCATTTTTCACTTTCTGCGATGTTGAACTTGTACTGTAAACGAGGTTCTTGTAAACAGAGGCGTCCCAAACTTTGGGGTGGCTGTGTCTTTTTGATTTTAATTTCCCTAAGCTATAGGACCATAAGTGGAAGTGCCCTAGGCTCTGTTGCTTTGTTTTTTAGATGTTTCAGGAAACACCATACACTTCTCCCGAGTGTCTGTTGGCAATTTACATCCCGCCCATCAGCATAACAAGGCTCCCAGTTCTCCATGGCCTGTCCTGTCTTTCTGGATTTTACACTTTTTTCAGATGGCCCTTTTGACCGGGGGGAAGTGAGACTTCATTGTAGTGCAGATTTCCTTTGCAAGCTTGCTTGGTTGGCCAAAAAGGGCGTATGCGTTTTTTCCTGAATATATTCAGGAAAAAACGCATACGCCCTTTTTGGCCAAGTGCATCATTGTGGACGTTCTGCCTCTTTTCCTATGCTTTCAATGCAATTCCAGTCTACCTCCTGAAATCGGTTTCCTGCAATTCTGCCCCGCTTTCAAGTCTTCTTGGCAGCCTTACTTCAGTATATTTTTGGACGATAGCTGTCATTTATAACTCTGCAGGTTTGTGAATTACAGTGCCCCTGAGCTCCTTTCTTCAACTCGCTTTCTTTTGAGCTGGCCGCAACACCGCAGGATGGCTTCAGGCCCTAATCTGGTTCCGGCACGGCACGCTGAGCCTTTGGTTAATTCCTCTTCCTGGTGGGAAATGAGAGTTAAATTTGCCCGTCCAGACACCTCCAGCTAGTCTCTCATTGGTTCTCGCTATTCCTGTTCATCTTCCGCAGAAATTGCAAACTGGGCCAAACAGGAGGTTAAAGGGACTGACTCTCCAAGTCGGGAGGGTGTTAGTAAAGCGTCTGGAATGTTGCACCCGAGTACCAGGGTACGAAAACTGAGACATATTTGAACACGTCTCCCGATCACATGGTTGATCATACTCTAGGTTCCACATGCATGTTTTAGCTGAAGGAAGAATACCTTAAACCTGGGTAGTTGAAACCCGTGGAATGGGTACCATGCAATATGACTTCAAAGGGTCTTCATTTGCTCACCGAACCTCTCCAATCCTATCACTGCTGTGTTTATGCCCCTGTACACATGCTTGATTCTCTTTCAGAGACATAGCAATCCATAGGTTTTAAGATACTTACTAGTCAGGTACATTCTTAGGCGTTTAAAATGCGGTGTTGAGTCCATTTCGTTGAGCAAGGAGTAGCTCTTGTCTATTCCATATTTGGCTTAAGGAACTTTATCTGTGCTCATTTCAATCTCTGGTTTTATGCAGCACCCCAACTCACCTTTCCCCTTAAGCAAGCATAAGTTGGTTTTCTAAATTTGAGACCCTGTTCTGTTCTGTAATTCAGTTCCTGTGTAGCCAAGTTTACATTCCGTGTATTACTGATATCTTATGATGTTTCTTTTTCTGTGTGACTTATTTCAGTTAGAATCATCATACCTGAATCCACTCATTGTGCTGCTAAGGGCCTGATGACATAGATTTCATTGCTGAGTGATATTGCTTTGTAAGTAAATACCACAACTTCTTTATCCATTTTTCACTTTCTGCGATGTTGAACTTGTACTGTAAACGAGGTTCTTGTAAACAGAGGCGTCCCAAACTTTGGGGTGGCTGTGTCTTTTTGATTTTAATTTCCCTAAGCTATAGGACCATAAGTGGAAGTGCCCTAGGCTCTGTTGCTTTGTTTTTTAGATGTTTCAGGAAACACCATACACTTCTCCCGAGTGTCTGTTGGCAATTTACATCCCGCCCATCAGCATAACAAGGCTCCCAGTTCTCCATGGCCTGTCCTGCCTTTCTGGATTTTACACTTTTTTCAGATGGCCCTTTTGACCGGGGGGAAGTGAGACTTCATTGTAGTGCAGATTTCCTTTGCAAGCTTGCTTGGTTGGCCAAAAAGGGCGTATGCGTTTTTTCCTGAATATATTCAGGAAAAAACGCATACGCCCTTTTCGGCCAAGTGCATCATGGTGGACGTTCTGCCTCTTTTCCTATGCTTTCAATGCAATTCCAGTCTACCTCCTGAAATCGGTTTCCTGCAATTCTGCCCCGCTTTCAAGTCCTCTTGGCAGCCTTACTTCAGTATATTTTTGGACGATAGCTGTCATTTATAACTCTGCAGGTTTGTGAATTACAGTGCCCCTGAGCTCCTTTCTTCAACTCGCTTTCTTTTGAGCTGGCCGCAACACCGCAGGATGGCTTCAGGCCCTAATCTGGTTCCGGCACGGCACGCTGAGCCTTTGGTTAATTCCTCTTCCTGGTGGGAAATGAGAGTTAAATTTGCCCGTCCAGACACCTCCAGCTAGTCTCTCATTGGTTCTCGCTATTCCTGTTCATCTTCCGCAGAAATTGCAAACTGGGCCAAACAGGAGGTTAAAGGGACTGACTCTCCAAGTCGGGAGGGTGTTAGTAAAGCGTCTGGAATGTTGCACCCGAGTACCAGGGTACGAAAACTGAGACATATTTGAACACGTCTCCCGATCACATGGTTGATCATACTCTAGGTTCCACATGCATGTTTTAGCTGAAGGAAGAATACCTTAAACCTGGGTAGTTGAAACCCGTGGAATGGGTACCATGCAATATGACTTCAAAGGGTCTTCATTTGCTCACCGAACCTCTCCAATCCTATCACTGCTGCGTTTATGCCCCTGTACACATGCTTGATTCTCTTTCGGAGACATAGCAATCCATAGGTTTTAAGATACTTACTAGTCAGGTACATTCTTAGGCATTTAATATGCGGTGTTGAGTCCATTTCGTTGAGCAAGAGGTAGCTCTTGTCTATTCCATATTTGGCTTAAGGAACTTTATCTGTGCTCATTTCAATCTCTGGTTTTATGCAGCACCCCAACTCACCTTTCCCCTTAAGCAAGCATAAGTTGGTTTTCTAAATTTGAGACCCTGTTCTGTTCTGTAATTCAGTTCCTGTGTAGCCAAGTTTACATTCCGTGTATTACTGATATCTTATGATGTTTCTTTTTCTGTGTGACTTATTTCAGTTAGAATCATCATACCTGAATCCACTCATTGTGCTGCTAAGGGCCTGATGACATAGATTTCATTGCTGAGTGATATTGCTTTGTAAGTAAATACCACAACTTCTTTATCCATTTTTCACTTTCTGCGATGTTGAACTTGTACTGTAAACGAGGTTCTTGTAAACAGAGGCGTCCCAAACTTTGGGGTGGCTGTGTCTTTTTGATTTTAATTTCCCTAAGCTATAGGACCATAAGTGGAAGTGCCCTAGGCTCTGTTGCTTTGTTTTTTAGATGTTTCAGGAAACACCATACACTTCTCCCGAGTGTCTGTTGGCAATTTACATCCCGCCCATCAGCATAACAAGGCTCCCAGTTCTCCATGGCCTGTCCTGTCTTTCTGGATTTTACACTTTTTTCAGATGGCCCTTTTGACCGGGGGGAAGTGAGACTTCATTGTAGTGCAGATTTCCTTTGCAAGCTTGCTTGGTTGGCCAAAAAGGGCGTATGCGTTTTTTCCTGAATATATTCAGGAAAAAACGCATACGCCCTTTTTGGCCAAGTGCATCATTGTGGACGTTCTGCCTCTTTTCCTATGCTTTCAATGCAATTCCAGTCTACCTCCTGAAATCGGTTTCCTGCAATTCTGCCCCGCTTTCAAGTCTTCTTGGCAGCCTTACTTCAGTATATTTTTGGACGATAGCTGTCATTTATAACTCTGCAGGTTTGTGAATTACAGTGCCCCTGAGCTCCTTTCTTCAACCCGCTTTCTTTTGAGCTGGCCGCAACACCGCAGGATGGCTTCAGGCCCTAATCTGGTTCCGGCACGGCACGCTGAGCCTTTGGTTAATTCCTCTTCCTGGTGGGAAATGAGAGTTAAATTTGCCCGTCCAGACACCTCCAGCTAGTCTCTCATTGGTTCTCGCTATTCCTGTTCATCTTCCGCAGAAATTGCAAACTGGGCCAAACAGGAGGTTAAAGGGACTGACTCTCCAAGTCGGGAGGGTGTTAGTAAAGCGTCTGGAATATTGCACCCGAGTACCAGGGTACGAAAACTGAGACATATTTGAACACGTCTCCCGATCACATGGTTGATCATACTCTAGGTTCCACATGCATGTTTTAGCTGAAGGAAGAATACCTTAAACCTGGGTAGTTGAAACCCGTGGAATGGGTACCATGCAATATGACTTCAAAGGGTCTTCATTTGCTCACCGAACCTCTCCAATCCTATCACTGCTGTGTTTATGCCCCTGTACACATGCTTGATTCTCTTTCAGAGACATAGCAATCCATAGGTTTTAAGATACTTACTAGTCAGGTACATTCTTAGGCGTTTAAAATGCGGTGTTGAGTCCATTTCGTTGAGCAAGGAGTAGCTCTTGTCTATTCCATATTTGGCTTAAGGAACTTTATCTGTGCTCATTTCAATCTCTGGTTTTATGCAGCACCCCAACTCACCTTTCCCCTTAAGCAAGCATAAGTTGGTTTTCTAAATTTGAGACCCTGTTCTGTTCTGTAATTCAGTTCCTGTGTAGCCAAGTTTACATTCCGTGTATTACTGATATCTTATGATGTTTCTTTTTCTGTGTGACTTATTTCAGTTAGAATCATCATACCTGAATCCACTCATTGTGCTGCTAAGGGCCTGATGACATAGATTTCATTGCTGAGTGATATTGCTTTGTAAGTAAATACCACAACTTCTTTATCCATTTTTCACTTTCTGCGATGTTGAACTTGTACTGTAAACGAGGTTCTTGTAAACAGAGGCGTCCCAATGTTTGGGGTGGCTGTGTCTTTTTGATTTTAATTTCCCTAAGCTATAGGACCATAAGTGGAAGTGCCCTAGGCTCTGTTGCTTTGTTTTTTAGATGTTTCAGGAAACACCATACACTTCTCCCGAGTGTCTGTTGGCAATTTACATCCCGCCCATCAGCATAACAAGGCTCCCAGTTCTCCATGGCCTGTCCTGCCTTTCTGGATTTTACACTTTTTTCAGATGGCCCTTTTGACCGGGGGGAAGTGAGACTTCATTGTAGTGCAGATTTCCTTTGCAAGCTTGCTTGGTTGGCCAAAAAGGGCGTATGCGTTTTTTCCTGAATATATTCAGGAAAAAACGCATACGCCCTTTTTGGCCAAGTGCATCATTGTGGACGTTCTGCCTCTTTTCCTATGCTTTCAATGCAATTCCAGTCTACCTCCTGAAATCGGTTTCCTGCAATTCTGCCCCGCTTTCAAGTCCTCTTGGCAGCCTTACTTCAGTATATTTTTGGACGATAGCTGTCATTTATAACTCTGCAGGTTTGTGAATTACAGTGCCCCTGAGCTCCTTTCTTCAACTCGCTTTCTTTTGAGCTGGCCGCAACACCGCAGGATGGCTTCAGGCCCTAATCTGGTTCCGGCACGGCACGCTGAGCCTTTGGTTAATTCCTCTTCCTGGTGGGAAATGAGAGTTAAATTTGCCCATCCAGACACCTCCAGCTAGTCTCTCATTGGTTCTCGCTATTCCTGTTCATCTTCCGCAGAAATTGCAAACTGGGCCAAACAGGAGGTTAAAGGGACTGACTCTCCAAGTCGGGAGGGTGTTAGTAAAGCGTCTGGAATGTTGCACCCGAGTACCAGGGTACGAAAACTGAGACATATTTGAACACGTCTCCCGATCACATGGTTGATCATACTCTAGGTTCCACATGCATGTTTTAGCTGAAGGAAGAATACCTTAAACCTGGGTAGTTGAAACCCGTGGAATGGGTACCATGCAATATGACTTCAAAGGGTCTTCATTTGCTCACCGAACCTCTCCAATCCTATCACTGCTGCGTTTATGCCCCAGTACACATGCTTGATTCTCTTTCGGAGACATAGCAATCCATAGGTTTTAAGATACTTACTAGTCCGGTACATTCTTAGGCATTTAATATGCGGTGTTGAGTCCATTTCGTTGAGCAAGAGGTAGCTCTTGTCTATTCCATATTTGGCTTAAGGAACTTTATCTGTGCTCATTTCAATCTCTGGTTTTATGCAGCACCCCAACTCACCTTTACCCTTAAGTAAGCATAAGTTGGTTTTCTAAATTTGAGACCCTGTTCTGTTCTGTAATTCAGTTCCTGTGTAGCCAAGTTTACATTCCGTGTATTACTGATATCTTATGATGTTTCTTTTTCTGTGTGACTTATTTCAGTTAGAATCATCATACCTGAATCCACTCATTGTGCTGCTAAGGGCCTGATGACATAGATTTCATTGCTGAGTGATATTGCTTTGTAAGTAAATACCACAACTTCTTTATCCATTTTTCACTTTCTGCGATGTTGAACTTGTACTGTAAACGAGGTTCTTGTAAACAGAGGCGTCCCAAACTTTGAGGTGGCTGTGTCTTTTTGATTTTAATTTCCCTAAGCTATAGGACCATAAGTGGAAGTGCCCTAGGCTCTGTTGCTTTGTTTTTTAGATGTTTCAGGAAACACCATACACTTCTCCCGAGTGTCTGTTGGCAATTTACATCCCGCCCATCAGCATAACAAGGCTCCCAGTTCTCCATGGCCTGTCCTGCCTTTCTGGATTTTACACTTTTTTCAGATGGCCCTTTTGACCGGGGGGAAGTGAGACTTCATTGTAGTGCAGATTTCCTTTGCAAGCTTGCTTGGTTGGCCAAAAAGGGCGTATGCGTTTTTTCCTGAATATATTCAGGAAAAAACGCATACGCCCTTTTTGGCCAAGTGCATCATTGTGGACGTTCTGCCTCTTTTCCTATGCTTTCAATGCAATTCCAGTCTACCTCCTGAAATCGGTTTCCTGCAATTCTGCCCCGCTTTCAAGTCTTCTTGGCAGCCTTACTTCAGTATATTTTTGGACGATAGCTGTCATTTATAACTCTGCAGGTTTGTGAATTACAGTGCCCCTGAGCTCCTTTCTTCAACTCGCTTTCTTTTGAGCTGGCCGCAACACCGCAGGATGGCTTCAGGCCCTAATCTGGTTCCGGCACGGCACGCTGAGCCTTTGGTTAATTCCTCTTCCTGGTGGGAAATGAGAGTTAAATTTGCCCGTCCAGACACCTCCAGCTAGTCTCTCATTGGTTCTCGCTATTCCTGTTCATCTTCCGCAGAAATTGCAAACTGGGCCAAACAGGAGGTTAAAGGGACTGACTCTCCAAGTCGGGAGGGTGTTAGTAAAGCGTCTGGAATATTGCACCCGAGTACCAGGGTACGAAAACTGAGACATATTTGAACACGTCTCCCGATCACATGGTTGATCATACTCTAGGTTCCACATGCATGTTTTACCTGAAGGAAGAATACCTTAAACCTGGGTAGTTGAAACCCGTGGAATGGGTACCATGCAATATGACTTCAAAGGGTCTTCATTTGCTCACCGAACCTCTCCAATCCTATCACTGCTGTGTTTATGCCCCTGTACACATGCTTGATTCTCTTTCAGAGACATAGCAATCCATAGGTTTTAAGATACTTACTAGTCAGGTACATTCTTAGGCGTTTAATATGCGGTGTTGAGTCCATTTCGTTGAGCAAGGAGTAGCTCTTGTCTATTCCATATTTGGCTTAAGGAACTTTATCTGTGCTCATTTCAATCTCTGGTTTTATGCAGCACCCCAACTCACCTTTCCCCTTAAGCAAGCATAAGTTGGTTTTCTAAATTTGAGACCCTGTTCTGTTCTGTAATTCAGTTCCTGTGTAGCCAAGTTTACATTCCGTGTATTACTGATATCTTATGATGTTTCTTTTTCTGTGTGACTTATTTCAGTTAGAATCATCATACCTGAATCCACTCATTGTGCTGCTAAGGGCCTGATGACATAGATTTCATTGCTGAGTGATATTGCTTTGTAAGTAAATACCACAACTTCTTTATCCATTTTTCACTTTCTGCGATGTTGAACTTGTACTGTAAACGAGGTTCTTGTAAACAGAGGCGTCCCAATGTTTGGGGTGGCTGTGTCTTTTTGATTTTAATTTCCCTAAGCTATAGGGCCATAAGTGGAAGTGCCCTAGGCTCTGTTGCTTTGTTTTTTAGATGTTTCAGGAAACACCATACACTTCTCCCGAGTGTCTGTTGGCAATTTACATCCCACCCATCAGCATAACAAGGCTCCCAGTTCTCCATGGCCTGTCCTGCCTTTCTGGATTTTACACTTTTTTCAGATGGCCCTTTTGACCGGGGGGAAGTGAGACTTCATTGTAGTGCAGATTTCCTTTGCAAGCTTGCTTGGTTGGCCAAAAAGGGCGTATGCGTTTTTTCCTGAATATATTCAGGAAAAAACGCATACGCACTTTTTGGCCAAGTGCATCATTGTGGACGTTCTGCCTCTTTTCCTATGCTTTCAATGCAATTCCAGTCTACCTCCTGAAATCGGTTTCCTGCAATTCTGCCCCGCTTTCAAGTCCTCTTGGCAGCCTTACTTCAGTATATTTTTGGACGATAGCTGTCATTTATAACTCTGCAGGTTTGTGAATTACAGTGCCCCTGAGCTCCTTTCTTCAACTCGCTTTCTTTTGAGCTGGCCGCAACACCGCAGGATGGCTTCAGGCCCTAATCTGGTTCCGGCACGGCACGCTGAGCCTTTGGTTAATTCCTCTTCCTGGTGGGAAATGAGAGTTAAATTTGCCCGTCCAGACACCTCCAGCTAGTCTCTCATTGGTTCTCGCTATTCCTGTTCATCTTCCGCAGAAATTGCAAACTGGGCCAAACAGGAGGTTAAAGGGACTGACTCTCCAAGTCGGGAGGGTGTTAGTAAAGCGTCTGGAATGTTGCACCCGAGTACCAGGGTACGAAAACTGAGACATATTTGAACAGGTCTCCCGATCACATGGTTGATCATACTCTAGGTTCCACATGCATGTTTTAGCTGAAGGAAGAATACCTTAAACCTGGGTAGTTGAAACCCGTGGAATGGGTACCATGCAATATGACTTCAAAGGGTCTTCATTTGCTCACCGAACCTCTCCAATCCTATCACTGCTGCGTTTATGCCCCTGTACACATGCTTGATTCTCTTTCGGAGACATAGCAATCCATAGGTTTTAAGATACTTACTTGTCAGGTACATTCTTAGGCATTTAATATGCAGTGTTGAGTCCATTTCGTTGAGCAAGAGGTAGCTCTTGTCTATTCCATATTTGGCTTAAGGAACTTTATCTGTGCTCATTTCAATCTCTGGTTTTATGCAGCACCCCAACTCACCTTTACCCTTAAGTAAGCATAAGTTGGTTTTCTAAATTTGAGACCCTTTTCTGTTCTGTAATTCAGTTCCTGTGTAGCCAAGTTTACATTCCGTGTATTACTGATATCTTATGATGTTTCTTTTTCTGTGTGACTTATTTCAGTTAGAATCATCATACCTGAATCCACTCATTGTGCTGCTAAGGGCCTGATGACATAGATTTCATTGCTGAGTGATATTGCTTTGTAAGTAAATACCACAACTTCTTTATCCATTTTTCACTTTCTGCGATGTTGAACTTGTACTGTAAACGAGGTTCTTGTAAACAGAGGCGTCCCAAACTTTGAGGTGGCTGTGTCTTTTTGATTTTAATTTCCCTAAGCTATAGGACCATAAGTGGAAGTGCCCTAGGCTCTGTTGCTTTGTTTTTTAGATGTTTCAGGAAACACCATACACTTCTCCCGAGTGTCTGTTGGCAATTTACATCCCGCCCATCAGCATAACAAGGCTCCCAGTTCTCCATGGCCTGTCCTGTCTTTCTGGATTTTACACTTTTTTCAGATGGCCCTTTTGACCGGGGGGAAGTGAGACTTCATTGTAGTGCAGATTTCCTTTGCAAGCTTGCTTGGTTGGCCAAAAAGGGCGTATGCGTTTTTTCCTGAATATATTCAGGAAAAAACGCATATGCCCTTTTTGGCCAAGTGCATCATTGTGGACGTTCTGCCTCTTTTCCTATGCTTTCAATGCAATTCCAGTCTACCTCCTGAAATCGGTTTCCTGCAATTCTGCCCCGCTTTCAAGTCCTCTTGGCAGCCTTACTTCAGTATATTTTTGGACGATAGCTGTCATTTATAACTCTGCAGGTTTGTGAATTACAGTGCCCCTGAGCTCCTTTCTTCAACTCGCTTTCTTTTGAGCTGGCCGCAACACCGCAGGATGGCTTCAGGCCCTAATCTGGTTCCGGCACGGCACGCTGAGCCTTTGGTTAATTCCTCTTCCTGGTGGGAAATGAGAGTTAAATTTGCCCGTCCAGACACCTCCAGCTAGTCTCTCATTGGTTCTCGCTATTCCTGTTCATCTTCCGCAGAAATTGCAAACTGGGCCAAACAGGAGGTTAAAGGGACTGACTCTCCAAGTCGGGAGGGTGTTAGTAAAGCGTCTGGAATATTGCACCCGAGTACCAGGGTACGAAAACTGAGACATATTTGAACACGTCTCCCGATCACATGGTTGATCATACTCTAGGTTCCACATGCATGTTTTACCTGAAGGAAGAATACCTTAAACCTGGGTAGTTGAAACCCGTGGAATGGGTACCATGCAATATGACTTCAAAGGGTCTTCATTTGCTCACCGAACCTCTCCAATCCTATCACTGCTGTGTTTATGCCCCTGTACACATGCTTGATTCTCTTTCAGAGACATAGCAATCCATAGGTTTTAAGATACTTACTAGTCAGGTACATTCTTAGGCGTTTAATATGCGGTGTTGAGTCCATTTCGTTGAGCAAGGAGTAGCTCTTGTCTATTCCATATTTGGCTTAAGGAACTTTATCTGTGCTCATTTCAATCTCTGGTTTTATGCAGCACCCCAACTCACCTTTCCCCTTAAGCAAGCATAAGTTGGTTTTCTAAATTTGAGACCCTGTTCTGTTCTGTAATTCAGTTCCTGTGTAGCCAAGTTTACATTCCGTGTATTACTGATATCTTATGATGTTTCTTTTTCTGTGTGACTTATTTCAGTTAGAATCATCATACCTGAATCCACTCATTGTGCTGCTAAGGGCCTGATGACATAGATTTCATTGCTGAGTGATATTGCTTTGTAAGTAAATACCACAACTTCTTTATCCATTTTTCACTTTCTGCGATGTTGAACTTGTACTGTAAACGAGGTTCTTGTAAACAGAGGCGTCCCAATGTTTGGGGTGGCTGTGTCTTTTTGATTTTAATTTCCCTAAGCTATAGGGCCATAAGTGGAAGTGCCCTAGGCTCTGTTGCTTTGTTTTTTAGATGTTTCAGGAAACACCATACACTTCTCCCGAGTGTCTGTTGGCAATTTACATCCCGCCCATCAGCATAACAAGGCTCCCAGTTCTCCATGGCCTGTCCTGCCTTTCTGGATTTTACACTTTTTTCAGATGGCCCTTTTGACCGGGGGGAAGTGAGACTTCATTGTAGTGCAGATTTCCTTTGCAAGCTTGCTTGGTTGGCCAAAAAGGGCGTATGCGTTTTTTCCTGAATATATTCAGGAAAAAACGCATACGCCCTTTTTGGCCAAGTGCATCATTGTGGACGTTCTGCCTCTTTTCCTATGCTTTCAATGCAATTCCAGTCTACCTCCTGAAATCGGTTTCCTGCAATTCTGCCCCGCTTTCAAGTCCTCTTGGCAGCCTTACTTCAGTATATTTTTGGACGATAGCTGTCATTTATAACTCTGCAGGTTTGTGAATTACAGTGCCCCTGAGCTCCTTTCTTCAACTCGCTTTCTTTTGAGCTGGCCGCAACACCGCAGGATGGCTTCAGGCCCTAATCTGGTTCCGGCACGGCACGCTGAGCCTTTGGTTAATTCCTCTTCCTGGTGGGAAATGAGAGTTAAATTTGCCCGTCCAGACACCTCCAGCTAGTCTCTCATTGGTTCTCGCTATTCCTGTTCATCTTCCGCAGAAATTGCAAACTGGGCCAAACAGGAGGTTAAAGGGACTGACTCTCCAAGTCGGGAGGGTGTTAGTAAAGCGTCTGGAATGTTGCACCCGAGTACCAGGGTACGAAAACTGAGACATATTTGAACACGTCTCCCGATCACATGGTTGATCATACTCTAGGTTCCACATGCATGTTTTAGCTGAAGGAAGAATACCTTAAACCTGGGTAGTTGAAACCCGTGGAATGGGTACCATGCAATATGACTTCAAAGGGTCTTCATTTGCTCACCGAACCTCTCCAATCCTATCACTGCTGTGTTTATGCCCCTGTACACATGCTTGATTCTCTTTCAGAGACATAGCAATCCATAGGTTTTAAGATACTTACTAGTCAGGTACATTCTTAGGCGTTTAATATGCGGTGTTGAGTCCATTTCGTTGAGCAAGGAGTAGCTCTTGTCTATTCCATATTTGGCTTAAGGAACTTTATCTGTGCTCATTTCAATCTCTGGTTTTATGCAGCACCCCAACTCACCTTTCCCCTTAAGCAAGCATAAGTTGGTTTTCTCAATTTGAGACCCTGTTCTGTTCTGTAATTCAGTTCCTGTGTAGCCAAGTTTACATTCCGTGTATTACTGATATCTTATGATGTTTCTTTTTCTGTGTGACTTATTTCAGTTAGAATCATCATACCTGAATCCACTCATTGTGCTGCTAAGGGCCTGATGACATAGATTTCATTGCTGAGTGATATTGCTTTGTAAGTAAATACCACAACTTCTTTATCCATTTTTCACTTTCTGCGATGTTGAACTTGTACTGTAAACGAGGTTCTTGTAAACAGAGACGTCCCAAACTTTGGGGTGGCTGTGTCTTTTTGATTTTAATTTCCCTAAGCTATAGGACCATAAGTGGAAGTGCCCTAGGCTCTGTTGCTTTGTTTTTTAGATGTTTCAGGAAACACCATACACTTCTCCCGAGTGTCTGTTGGCAATTTACAACCCGCCCATCAGCATAACAAGGCTCCCAGTTCTCCATGGCCTGTCCTGCCTTTCTGGATTTTACACTTTTTTCAGATGGCCCTTTTGACCGGGGGGAAGTGAGACTTCATTGTAGTGCAGATTTCCTTTGCAAGCTTGCTTGGTTGGCCAAAAAGGGCGTATGCGTTTTTTCCTGAATATATTCAGGAAAAAACGCATACGCCCTTTTTGGCCAAGTGCATCATTGTGGACGTTCTGCCTCTTTTCCTATGCTTTCAATGCAATTCCAGTCTACCTCCTGAAATCGGTTTCCTGCAATTCTGCCCCGCTTTCAAGTCCTCTTGGCAGCCTTACTTCAGTATATTTTTGGACGATAGCTGTCATTTATAACTCTGCAGGTTTGTGAATTACAGTGCCCCTGAGCTCCTTTCTTCAACTCGCTTTCTTTTGAGCTGGCCGCAACACCGCAGGATGGCTTCAGGCCCTAATCTGGTTCCGGCACGGCACGCTGAGCCTTTGGTTAATTCCTCTTCCTGGTGGGAAATGAGAGTTAAATTTGCCCGTCCAGACACCTCCAGCTAGTCTCTCATTGGTTCTCGCTATTCCTGTTCATCTTCCGCAGAAATTGCAAACTGGGCCAAACAGGAGGTTAAAGGGACTGACTCTCCAAGTCGGGAGGGTGTTAGTAAAGCGTCTGGAATGTTGCACCCGAGTACCAGGGTACGAAAACTGAGACATATTTGAACACGTCTCCCGATCACATGGTTGATCATACTCTAGGTTCCACATGCATGTTTTAGCTGAAGGAAGAATACCTTAAACCTGGGTAGTTGAAACCCGTGGAATGGGTACCATGCAATATGACTTCAAAGGGTCTTCATTTGCTCACCGAACCTCTCCAATCCTATCACTGCTGCGTTTATGCCCCTGTACACATGCTTGATTCTCTTTCGGAGACATAGCAATCCATAGGTTTTAAGATACTTACTAGTCAGGTACATTCTTAGGCATTTAATATGCGGTGTTGAGTCCATTTCGTTGAGCAAGGAGTAGCTCTTGTCTATTCCATATTTGGCTTAAGGAACTTTATCTGTGCTCATTTCAATCTCTGGTTTTATGCAGCACCCCAACTCACCTTTACCCTTAAGCAAGCATAAGTTGGTTTTCTAAATTTGAGACCCTGTTCTGTTCTGTAATTCAGTTCCTGTGTAGCCAAGTTTACATTCCGTGTATTACTGATATCTTATGATGTTTCTTTTTCTGTGTGACTTATTTCAGTTAGAATCATCATACCTGAATCCACTCATTGTGCTGCTAAGGGCCTGATGACATAGATTTCATTGCTGAGTGATATTGCTTTGTAAGTAAATACCACAACTTCTTTATCCATTTTTCACTTTCTGCGATGTTGAACTTGTACGGTAAACGAGGTTCTTGTAAACAGAGGCGTCCCAAACTTTGGGGTGGCTGTGTCTTTTGGATTTTAATTTCCCTAAGCTATAGGACCATAAGTGGAAGTGCCCTAGGCTCTGTTGCTTTGTTTTTTAGATGTTTCAGGAAACACCATACACTTCTCCCGAGTGTCTGTTGGCAATTTACATCCCGCCCATCAGCATAACAAGGCTCCCAGTTCTCCATGGCCTGTCCTGCCTTTCTGGATTTTACACTTTTTTCAGATGGCCCTTTTGACCGGGGGGAAGTGAGACTTCATTGTAGTGCAGATTTCCTTTGCAAGCTTGCTTGGTTGGCCAAAAAGGGCGTATGCGTTTTTTCCTGAATATATTCAGGAAAAAACGCATACGCCCTTTTTGGCCAAGTGCATCATTGTGGACGTTCTGCCTCTTTTCCTATGCTTTCAATGCAATTCCAGTCTACCTCCTGAAATCGGTTTCCTGCAATTCTGCCCCGCTTTCAAGTCCTCTTGGCAGCCTTACTTCAGTATATTTTTGGATGATAGCTGTCATTTATAACTCTGCAGGTTTGTGAATTACAGTGCCCCTGAGCTCCTTTCTTCAACTCGCTTTCTTTTGAGCTGGCCGCAACACCGCAGGATGGCTTCAGGCCCTAATCTGGATCCGGCACGGCACGCTGAGCCTTTGGTTAATTCCTCTTCCTGGTGGGAAATGAGAGTTAAATTTGCCCGTCCAGACACCTCCAGCTAGTCTCTCATTGGTTCTCGCTATTCCTGTTCATCTTCCGCAGAAATTGCAAACTGGGCCAAACAGGAGGTTAAAGGGACTGACTCTCCAAGTCGGGAGGGTGTTAGTAAAGCGTCTGGAATGTTGCACCCGAGTACCAGGGTACGAAAACTGAGACATATTTGAACACGTCTCCCGATCACATGGTTGATCATACTCTAGGTTCCACATGCATGTTTTAGCTGAAGGAAGAATACCTTAAACCTGGGTAGTTGAAACCCGTGGAATGGGTACCATGCAATATGACTTCAAAGGGTCTTCATTTGCTCACCGAACCTCTCCAATCCTATCACTGCTGCGTTTATGCCCCTGTACACATGCTTGATTCTCTTTCGGAGACATAGCAATCCATAGGTTTTAAGATACTTACTAGTCAGGTACATTCTTAGGCATTTAATATGCGGTGTTGAGTCCATTTCGTTGAGCAAGGAGTAGCTCTTGTCTATTCCATATTTGGCTTAAGGAACTTTATCTGTGCTCATTTCAATCTCTGGTTTTATGCAGCACCCCAACTCACCTTTCCCCTTAAGCAAGCATAAGTTGGTTTTCTAAATTTGAGACCCTGTTCTGTTCTGTAATTCAGTTCCTGTGTAGCCAAGTTTACATTCCGTGTATTACTGATATCTTATGATGTTTCTTTTTCTGTGTGACTTATTTCAGTTAGAATCATCATACCTGAATCCACTCATTGTGCTGCTAAGGGCCTGATGACATAGATTTCATTGCTGAGTGATATTGCTTTGTAAGTAAATACCACAACTTCTTTATCCATTTTTCACTTTCTGCGATGTTGAACTTGTACTGTAAACGAGGTTCTTGTAAACAGAGGCGTCCCAATGTTTGGGGTGGCTGTGTCTTTTTGATTTTAATTTCCCTAAGCTATAGGACCATAAGTGGAAGTGCCCTAGGCTCTGTTGCTTTGTTTTTTAGATGTTTCAGGAAACACCATACACTTCTCCCGAGTGTCTGTTGGCAATTTACATCCCGCCCATCAGCATAACAAGGCTCCCAGTTCTCCATGGCCTGTCCTGCCTTTCTGGATTTTACACTTTTTTCAGATGGCCCTTTTGACCGGGGGGAAGTGAGACTTCATTGTAGTGCAGATTTCCTTTGCAAGCTTGCTTGGTTGGCCAAAAAGGGCGTATGCGTTTTTTCCTGAATATATTCAGGAAAAAACGCATACGCCCTTTTTGGCCAAGTGCATCATTGTGGACGTTCTGCCTCTTTTCCTATGCTTTCAATGCAATTCCAGTCTACCTCCTGAAATCGGTTTCCTGCAATTCTGCCCCGCTTTCAAGTCTTCTTGGCAGCCTTACTTCAGTATATTTTTGGACGATAGCTGTCATTTATAACTCTGCAGGTTTGTGAATTACAGTGCCCCTGAGCTCCTTTCTTCAACTCGCTTTCTTTTGAGCTGACCGCAACACCGCAGGATGGCTTCAGGCCCTAATCTGGTTCCGGCACGGCACGCTGAGCCTTTGGTTAATTCCTCTTCCTGGTGGGAAATGAGAGTTAAATTTGCCCGTCCAGACACCTCCAGCTAGTCTCTCATTGGTTCTCGCTATTCCTGTTCATCTTCCGCAGAAATTGCAAACTGGGCCAAACAGGAGGTTAAAGGGACTGACTCTCCAAGTCGGGAGGGTGTTAGTAAAGCGTCTGGAATGTTGCACCCGAGTACCAGGGTACGAAAACTGAGACATATTTGAACACGTCTCCCGATCACATGGTTGATCATACTCTAGGTTCCACATGCATGTTTTAGCTGAAGGAAGAATACCTTAAACCTGGGTAGTTGAAACCCGTGGAATGGGTACCATGCAATATGACTTCAAAGGGTCTTCATTTGCTCACCGAACCTCTCCAATCCTATCACTGCTGCGTTTATGCCCCTGTACACATGCTTGATTCTCTTTCGGAGACATAGCAATCCATAGGTTTTAAGATACTTACTAGTCAGGTACATTCTTAGGCATTTAATATGCGGTGTTGAGTCCATTTCGTTGAGCAAGAGGTAGCTCTTGTCTATTCCATATTTGGCTTAAGGAACTTTATCTGTGCTCATTTCAATCTCTGGTTTTATGCAGCACCCCAACTCACCTTTCCCCTTAAGCAAGCATAAGTTGGTTTTCTAAATTTGAGACCCTGTTCTGTTCTGTAATTCAGTTCCTGTGTAGCCAAGTTTACATTCCGTGTATTACTGATATCTTATGATGTTTCTTTTTCTGTGTGACTTATTTCAGTTAGAATCATCATACCTGAATCCACTCATTGTGCTGCTAAGGGCCTGATGACATAGATTTCATTGCTGAGTGATATTGCTTTGTAAGTAAATACCACAACTTCTTTATCCATTTTTCACTTTCTGCGATGTTGAACTTGTACTGTAAACGAGGTTCTTGTAAACAGAGGCGTCCCAAACTTTGAGGTGGCTGTGTCTTTTTGATTTTAATTTCCCTAAGCTATAGGACCATAAGTGGAAGTGCCCTAGGCTCTGTTACTTTGTTTTTTAGATGTTTCAGGAAACACCATACACTTCTCCCGAGTGTCTGTTGGCAATTTACATCCCGCCCATCAGCATAACAAGGCTCCCAGTTCTCCATGGCCTGTCCTGTCTTTCTGGATTTTACACTTTTTTCAGATGGCCCTTTTGACTGGGGGGAAGTGAGACTTCATTGTAGTGCAGATTTCCTTTGCAAGCTTGCTTGGTTGGCCAAAAAGGGCGTATGCGTTTTTTCCTGAATATATTCAGGAAAAAACGCATACGCCCTTTTTGGCCAAGTGCATCATTGTGGACGTTCTGCCTCTTTTCCTATGCTTTCAATGCAATTCCAGTCTACCTCCTGAAATCGGTTTCCTGCAATTCTGCCCCGCTTTCAAGTCCTCTTGGCAGCCTTACTTCAGTATATTTTTGGATGATAGCTGTCATTTATAACTCTGCAGGTTTGTGAATTACAGTGCCCCTGAGCTCCTTTCTTCAACTCGCTTTCTTTTGAGCTGGCCGCAACACCGCAGGATGGCTTCAGGCCCTAATCTGGTTCCGGCACGGCACGCTGAGCCTTTGGTTAATTCCTCTTCCTGGTGGGAAATGAGAGTTAAATTTGCCCGTCCAGACACCTCCAGCTAGTCTCTCATTGGTTCTCGCTATTCCTGTTCATCTTCCGCAGAAATTGCAAACTGGGCCAAACAGGAGGTTAAAGGGACTGACTCTCCAAGTCGGGAGGGTGTTAGTAAAGCGTCTGGAATGTTGCACCCGAGTACCAGGGTACGAAAACTGAGACATATTTGAACACGTCTCCCGATCACATGGTTGATCATACTCTAGGTTCCACATGCATGTTTTAGCTGAAGGAAGAATACCTTAAACCTGGGTAGTTGAAACCCGTGGAATGGGTACCATGCAATATGACTTCAAAGGGTCTTCATTTGCTCACCGAACCTCTCCAATCCTATCACTGCTGCGTTTATGCCCCTGTACACATGCTTGATTCTCTTTCGGAGACATAGCAATCCATAGGTTTTAAGATACTTACTAGTCAGGTACATTCTTAGGCATTTAATATGCGGTGTTGAGTCCATTTCGTTGAGCAAGAGGTAGCTCTTGTCTATTCCATATTTGGCTTAAGGAACTTTATCTGTGCTCATTTCAATCTCTGGTTTTATGCAGCACCCCAACTCACCTTTCCCCTTAAGCAAGCATAAGTTGGTTTTCTAAATTTGAGACCCTGTTCTGTTCTGTAATTCAGTTCCTGTGTAGCCAAGTTTACATTCCGTGTATTACTGATATCTTATGATGTTTCTTTTTCTGTGTGACTTATTTCAGTTAGAATCATCATACCTGAATCCACTCATTGTGCTGCTAAGGGCCTGATGACATAGATTTCATTGCTGAGTGATATTGCTTTGTAAGTAAATACCACAACTTCTTTATCCATTTTTCACTTTCTGCGATGTTGAACTTGTACTGTAAACGAGGTTCTTGTAAACAGAGGCGTCCCAAACTTTGAGGTGGCTGTGTCTTTTTGATTTTAATTTCCCTAAGCTATAGGACCATAAGTGGAAGTGCCCTAGGCTCTGTTGCTTTGTTTTTTAGATGTTTCAGGAAACACCATACACTTCTCCCGAGTGTCTGTTGGCAATTTACATCCCGCCCATCAGCATAACAAGGCTCCCAGTTCTCCATGGCCTGTCCTGTCTTTCTGGATTTTACACTTTTTTCAGATGGCCCTTTTGACCGGGGGGAAGTGAGACTTCATTGTAGTGCAGATTTCCTTTGCAAGCTTGCTTGGTTGGCCAAAAAGGGCGTATGCGTTTTTTCCTGAATATATTCAGGAAAAAACGCATACGCCCTTTTTGGCCAAGTGCATCATTGTGGACGTTCTGCCTCTTTTCCTATGCTTTCAATGCAATTCCAGTCTACCTCCTGAAATCGGTTTCCTGCAATTCTGCCCCGCTTTCAAGTCTTCTTGGCAGCCTTACTTCAGTATATTTTTGGACGATAGCTGTCATTTATAACTCTGCAGGTTTGTGAATTACAGTGCCCCTGAGCTCCTTTCTTCAACTCGCTTTCTTTTGAGCTGGCCGCAACACCGCAGGATGGCTTCAGGCCCTAATCTGGTTCCGGCACGGCACGCTGAGCCTTTGGTTAATTCCTCTTCCTGGTGGGAAATGAGAGTTAAATTTGCCCGTCCAGACACCTCCAGCTAGTCTCTCATTGGTTCTCGCTATTCCTGTTCATCTTCCGCAGAAATTGCAAACTGGGCCAAACAGGAGGTTAAAGGGACTGACTCTCCAAGTCGGGAGGGTGTTAGTAAAGCGTCTGGAATATTGCACCCGAGTACCAGGGTACGAAAACTGAGACATATTTGAACACGTCTCCCGATCACATGGTTGATCATACTCTAGGTTCCACATGCATGTTTTACCTGAAGGAAGAATACCTTAAACCTGGGTAGTTGAAACCCGTGGAATGGGTACCATGCAATATGACTTCAAAGGGTCTTCATTTGCTCACCGAACCTCTCCAATCCTATCACTGCTGTGTTTATGCCCCTGTACACATGCTTGATTCTCTTTCAGAGACATAGCAATCCATAGGTTTTAAGATACTTACTAGTCAGGTACATTCTTAGGCGTTTAATATGCGGTGTTGAGTCCATTTCGTTGAGCAAGGAGTAGCTCTTGTCTATTCCATATTTGGCTTAAGGAACTTTATCTGTGCTCATTTCAATCTCTGGTTTTATGCAGCACCCCAACTCACCTTTCCCCTTAAGCAAGCATAAGTTGGTTTTCTAAATTTGAGACCCTGTTCTGTTCTGTAATTCAGTTCCTGTGTAGCCAAGTTTACATTCCGTGTATTACTGATATCTTATGATGTTTCTTTTTCTGTGTGACTTATTTCAGTTAGAATCATCATACCTGAATCCACTCATTGTGCTGCTAAGGGCCTGATGACATAGATTTCATTGCTGAGTGATATTGCTTTGTAAGTAAATACCACAACTTCTTTATCCATTTTTCACTTTCTGCGATGTTGAACTTGTACTGTAAACGAGGTTCTTGTAAACAGAGGCGTCCCAATGTTTGGGGTGGCTGTGTCTTTTTGATTTTAATTTCCCTAAGCTATAGGACCATAAGTGGAAGTGCCCTAGGCTCTGTTGCTTTGTTTTTTAGATGTTTCAGGAAACACCATACACTTCTCCCGAGTGTCTGTTGGCAATTTACAACCCGCCCATCAGCATAACAAGGCTCCCAGTTCTCCATGGCCTGTCCTGCCTTTCTGGATTTTACACTTTTTTCAGATGGCCCTTTTGACCGGGGGGAAGTGAGACTTCATTGTAGTGCAGATTTCCTTTGCAAGCTTGCTTGGTTGGCCAAAAAGGGCGTATGCGTTTTTTCCTGAATATATTCAGGAAAAAACGCATACGCCCTTTTTGGCCAAGTGCATCATTGTGGACGTTCTGCCTCTTTTCCTATGCTTTCAATGCAATTCCAGTCTACCTCCTGAAATCGGTTTCCTGCAATTCTGCCCCGCTTTCAAGTCTTCTTGGCAGCCTTACTTCAGTATATTTTTGGACGATAGCTGTCATTTATAACTCTGCAGGTTTGTGAATTACAGTGCCCCTGAGCTCCTTTCTTCAACTCGCTTTCTTTTGAGCTGGCCGCAACACCGCAGGATGGCTTCAGGCCCTAATCTGGTTCCGGCACGGCACGCTGAGCCTTTGGTTAATTCCTCTTCCTGGTGGGAAATGAGAGTTAAATTTGCCCGTCCAGACACCTCCAGCTAGTCTCTCATTGGTTCTCGCTATTCCTGTTCATCTTCCGCAGAAATTGCAAACTGGGCCAAACAGGAGGTTAAAGGGACTGACTCTCCAAGTCGGGAGGGTGTTAGTAAAGCGTCTGGAATATTGCACCCGAGTACCAGGGTACGAAAACTGAGACATATTTGAACACGTCTCCCGATCACATGGTTGATCATACTCTAGGTTCCACATGCATGTTTTACCTGAAGGAAGAATACCTTAAACCTGGGTAGTTGAAACCCGTGGAATGGGTACCATGCAATATGACTTCAAAGGGTCTTCATTTGCTCACCGAACCTCTCCAATCCTATCACTGCTGTGTTTATGCCCCTGTACACATGCTTGATTCTCTTTCAGAGACATAGCAATCCATAGGTTTTAAGATACTTACTAGTCAGGTACATTCTTAGGCGTTTAATATGCGGTGTTGAGTCCATTTCGTTGAGCAAGGAGTAGCTCTTGTCTATTCCATATTTGGCTTAAGGAACTTTATCTGTGCTCATTTCAATCTCTGGTTTTATGCAGCACCCCAACTCACCTTTCCCCTTAAGCAAGCATAAGTTGGTTTTCTAAATTTGAGACCCTGTTCTGTTCTGTAATTCAGTTCCTGTGTAGCCAAGTTTACATTCCGTGTATTACTGATATCTTATGATGTTTCTTTTTCTGTGTGACTTATTTCAGTTAGAATCATCATACCTGAATCCACTCATTGTGCTGCTAAGGGCCTGATGACATAGATTTCATTGCTGAGTGATATTGCTTTGTAAGTAAATACCACAACTTCTTTATCCATTTTTCACTTTCTGCGATGTTGAACTTGTACTGTAAACGAGGTTCTTGTAAACAGAGGCGTCCCAATGTTTGGGGTGGCTGTGTCTTTTTGATTTTAATTTCCCTAAGCTATAGGACCATAAGTGGAAGTGCCCTAGGCTCTGTTGCTTTGTTTTTTAGATGTTTCAGGAAACACCATACACTTCTCCCGAGTGTCTGTTGGCAATTTACATCCCGCCCATCAGCATAACAAGGCTCCCAGTTCTCCATGGCCTGTCCTGCCTTTCTGGATTTTACACTTTTTTCAGATGGCCCTTTTGACCGGGGGGAAGTGAGACTTCATTGTAGTGCAGATTTCCTTTGCAAGCTTGCTTGGTTGGCCAAAAAGGGCGTATGCGTTTTTTCCTGAATATATTCAGGAAAAAACGCATACGCCCTTTTTGGCCAAGTGCATCATTGTGGACGTTCTGCCTCTTTTCCTATGCTTTCAATGCAATTCCAGTCTACCTCCTGAAATCGGTTTCCTGCAATTCTGCCCCGCTTTCAAGTCCTCTTGGCAGCCTTACTTCAGTATATTTTTGGACGATAGCTGTCATTTATAACTCTGCAGGTTTGTGAATTACAGTGCCCCTGAGCTCCTTTCTTCAACTCGCTTTCTTTTGAGCTGGCCGCAACACCGCAGGATGGCTTCAGGCCCTAATCTGGTTCCGGCACGGCACGCTGAGCCTTTGGTTAATTCCTCTTCCTGGTGGGAAATGAGAGTTAAATTTGCCCGTCCAGACACCTCCAGCTAGTCTCTCATTGGTTCTCGCTATTCCTGTTCATCTTCCGCAGAAATTGCAAACTGGGCCAAACAGGAGGTTAAAGGGACTGACTCTCCAAGTCGGGAGGGTGTTAGTAAAGCGTCTGGAATGTTGCACCCGAGTACCAGGGTACGAAAACTGAGACATATTTGAACACGTCTCCCGATCACATGGTTGATCATACTCTAGGTTCCACATGCATGTTTTAGCTGAAGGAAGAATACCTTAAACCTGGGTAGTTGAAACCCGTGGAATGGGTACCATGCAATATGACTTCAAAGGGTCTTCATTTGCTCACCGAACCTCTCCAATCCTATCACTGCTGCGTTTATGCCCCTGTACACATGCTTGATTCTCTTTCGGAGACATAGCAATCCATAGGTTTTAAGATACTTACTAGTCAGGTACATTCTTAGGCATTTAATATGCGGTGTTGAGTCCATTTCGTTGAGCAAGAGGTAGCTCTTGTCTATTCCATATTTGGCTTAAGGAACTTTATCTGTGCTCATTTCAATCTCTGGTTTTATGCAGCACCCCAACTCACCTTTCCCCTTAAGCAAGCATAAGTTGGTTTTCTAAATTTGAGACCCTGTTCTGTTCTGTAATTCAGTTCCTGTGTAGCCAAGTTTACATTCCGTGTATTACTGATATCTTATGATGTTTCTTTTTCTGTGTGACTTATTTCAGTTAGAATCATCATACCTGAATCCACTCATTGTGCTGCTAAGGGCCTGATGACATAGATTTCATTGCTGAGTGATATTGCTTTGTAAGTAAATACCACAACTTCTTTATCCATTTTTCACTTTCTGCGATGTTGAACTTGTACTGTAAACGAGGTTCTTGTAAACAGAGGCGTCCCGAACTTTGAGGTGGCTGTGTCTTTTTGATTTTAATTTCCCTAAGCTATAGGACCATAAGTGGAAGTGCCCTAGGCTCTGTTGCTTTGTTTTTTAGATGTTTCAGGAAACACCATACACTTCTCCCGAGTGTCTGTTGGCAATTTACATCCCGCCCATCAGCATAACAAGGCTCCCAGTTCTCCATGGCCTGTCCTGTCTTTCTGGATTTTACACTTTTTTCAGATGGCCCTTTTGACCGGGGGGAAGTGAGACTTCATTGTAGTGCAGATTTCCTTTGCAAGCTTGCTTGGTTGGCCAAAAAGGGCGTATGCGTTTTTTCCTGAATATATTCAGGAAAAAACGCATACGCCCTTTTTGGCCAAGTGCATCATTGTGGACGTTCTGCCTCTTTTCCTATGCTTTCAATGCAATTCCAGTCTACCTCCTGAAATCGGTTTCCTGCAATTCTGCCCCGCTTTCAAGTCCTCTTGGCAGCCTTACTTCAGTATATTTTTGGACGATAGCTGTCATTTATAACTCTGCAGGTTTGTGAATTACAGTGCCCCTGAGCTCCTTTCTTCAACTCGCTTTCTTTTGAGCTGGCCGCAACACCGCAGGATGGCTTCAGGCCCTAATCTGGTTCCGGCACGGCACGCTGAGCCTTTGGTTAATTCCTCTTCCTGGTGGGAAATGAGAGTTAAATTTGCCCGTCCAGACACCTCCAGCTAGTCTCTCATTGGTTCTCGCTATTCCTGTTCATCTTCCGCAGAAATTGCAAACTGGGCCAAACAGGAGGTTAAAGGGACTGACTCTCCAAGTCGGGAGGGTGTTAGTAAAGCGTCTGGAATGTTGCACCCGAGTACCAGGGTACGAAAACTGAGACATATTTGAACACGTCTCCCGATCACATGGTTGATCATACTCTAGGTTCCACATGCATGTTTTAGCTGAAGGAAGAATACCTTAAACCTGGGTAGTTGAAACCCGTGGAATGGGTACCATGCAATATGACTTCAAAGGGTCTTCATTTGCTCACCGAACCTCTCCAATCCTATCACTGCTGCGTTTATGCCCCTGTACACATGCTTGATTCTCTTTCGGAGACATAGCAATCCATAGGTTTTAAGATACTTACTAGTCAGGTACATTCTTAGGCATTTAATATGCGGTGTTGAGTCCATTTCGTTGAGCAAGAGGTAGCTCTTGTCTATTCCATATTTGGCTTAAGGAACTTTATCTGTGCTCATTTCAATCTCTGGTTTTATGCAGCACCCCAACTCACCTTTCCCCTTAAGCAAGCATAAGTTGGTTTTCTAAATTTGAGACCCTGTTCTGTTCTGTAATTCAGTTCCTGTGTAGCCAAGTTTACATTCCGTGTATTACTGATATCTTATGATGTTTCTTTTTCTGTGTGACTTATTTCAGTTAGAATCATCATACCTGAATCCACTCATTGTGCTGCTAAGGGCCTGATGACATAGATTTCATTGCTGAGTGATATTGCTTTGTAAGTAAATACCACAACTTCTTTATCCATTTTTCACTTTCTGCGATGTTGAACTTGTACTGTAAACGAGGTTCTTGTAAACAGAGGCGTCCCAAACTTTGAGGTGGCTGTGTCTTTTTGATTTTAATTTCCCTAAGCTATAGGACCATAAGTGGAAGTGCCCTAGGCTCTGTTGCTTTGTTTTTTAGATGTTTCAGGAAACACCATACACTTCTCCCGAGTGTCTGTTGGCAATTTACATCCCGCCCATCAGCATAACAAGGCTCCCAGTTCTCCATGGCCTGTCCTGTCTTTCTGGATTTTACACTTTTTTCAGATGGCCCTTTTGACCGGGGGGAAGTGAGACTTCATTGTAGTGCAGATTTCCTTTGCAAGCTTGCTTGGTTGGCCAAAAAGGGCGTATGCGTTTTTTCCTGAATATATTCAGGAAAAAACGCATACGCCCTTTTTGGCCAAGTGCATCATTGTGGACGTTCTGCCTCTTTTCCTATGCTTTCAATGCAATTCCAGTCTACCTCCTGAAATCGGTTTCCTGCAATTCTGCCCCGCTTTCAAGTCTTCTTGGCAGCCTTACTTCAGTATATTTTTGGACGATAGCTGTCATTTATAACTCTGCAGGTTTGTGAATTACAGTGCCCCTGAGCTCCTTTCTTCAACTCGCTTTCTTTTGAGCTGGCCGCAACACCGCAGGATGGCTTCAGGCCCTAATCTGGTTCCGGCACGGCACGCTGAGCCTTTGGTTAATTCCTCTTCCTGGTGGGAAATGAGAGTTAAATTTGCCCGTCCAGACACCTCCAGCTAGTCTCTCATTGGTTCTCGCTATTCCTGTTCATCTTCCGCAGAAATTGCAAACTGGGCCAAACAGGAGGTTAAAGGGACTGACTCTCCAAGTCGGGAGGGTGTTAGTAAAGCGTCTGTAATATTGCACCCGAGTACCAGGGTACGAAAACTGAGACATATTTGAACACGTCTCCCGATCACATGGTTGATCATACTCTAGGTTCCACATGCATGTTTTAGCTGAAGGAAGAATACCTTAAACCTGGGTAGTTGAAACCCGTGGAATGGGTACCATGCAATATGACTTCAAAGGGTCTTCATTTGCTCACCGAACCTCTCCAATCCTATCACTGCTGTGTTTATGCCCCTGTACACATGCTTGATTCTCTTTCGGAGACATAGCAATCCATAGGTTTTAAGATACTTACTAGTCAGGTACATTCTTAGGCGTTTAATATGCGGTGTTGAGTCCATTTCGTTGAGCAAGGAGTAGCTCTTGTCTATTCTATATTTGGCTTAAGGAACTTTATCTGTGCTCATTTCAATCTCTGGTTTTATGCAGCACCCCAACTCACCTTTCCCCTTAAGCAAGCATAAGTTGGTTTTCTAAATTTGAGACCCTGTTCTGTTCTGTAATTCAGTTCCTGTGTAGCCAAGTTTACATTCCGTGTATTACTGATATCTTATGATGTTTCTTTTTCTGTGTGACTTATTTCAGTTAGCATCATCATACCTGAATCCACTCATTGTGCTGCTAAGGGCCTGATGACATAGATTTCATTGCTGAGTGATATTGCTTTGTAAGTAAATACCACAACTTCTTTATCCATTTTTCACTTTCTGCGATGTTGAACTTGTACTGTAAACGAGGTTCTTGTAAACAGAGGCGTCCCAATGTTTGGGGTGGCTGTGTCTTTTTGATTTTAATTTCCCTAAGCTATAGGACCATAAGTGGAAGTGCCCTAGGCTCTGTTGCTTTGTTTTTTAGATGTTTCAGGAAACACCATACACTTCTCCCGAGTGTCTGTTGGCAATTTACATCCCGCCCATCAGCATAACAAGGCTCCCAGTTCTCCATGGCCTGTCCTGCCTTTCTGGATTTTACACTTTTTTCAGATGGCCCTTTTGACCGGGGGGAAGTGAGACTTCATTGTAGTGCAGATTTCCTTTGCAAGCTTGCTTGGTTGGCCAAAAAGGGCGTATGCGTTTTTTCCTGAATATATTCAGGAAAAAACGCATACGCCCTTTTTGGCCAAGTGCATCATTGTGGACGTTCTGCCTCTTTTCCTATGCTTTCAATGCAATTCCAGTCTACCTCCTGAAATCGGTTTCCTGCAATTCTGCCCCGCTTTCAAGTCCTCTTGGCAGCCTTACTTCAGTATATTTTTGGACGATAGCTGTCATTTATAACTCTGCAGGTTTGTGAATTACAGTGCCCCTGAGCTCCTTTCTTCAACTCGCTTTCTTTTGAGCTGGCCGCAACACCGCAGGATGGCTTCAGGCCCTAATCTGGTTCCGGCACGGCACGCTGAGCCTTTGGTTAATTCCTCTTCCTGGTGGGAAATGAGAGTTAAATTTGCCCGTCCAGACACCTCCAGCTAGTCTCTCATTGGTTCTCGCTATTCCTGTTCATCTTCCGCAGAAATTGCAAACTGGGCCAAACAGGAGGTTAAAGGGACTGACTCTCCAAGTCGGGAGGGTGTTAGTAAAGCGTCTGGAATGTTGCACCCGAGTACCAGGGTACGAAAACTGAGACATATTTGAACACGTCTCCCGATCACATGGTTGATCATACTCTAGGTTCCACATGCATGTTTTAGCTGAAGGAAGAATACCTTAAACCTGGGTAGTTGAAACCCGTGGAATGGGTACCATGCAATATGACTTCAAAGGGTCTTCATTTGCTCACCGAACCTCTCCAATCCTATCACTGCTGCGTTTATGCCCCTGTACACATGCTTGATTCTCTTTCGGAGACATAGCAATCCATAGGTTTTAAGATACTTACTAGTCAGGTACATTCTTAGGCATTTAATATGCGGTGTTGAGTCCATTTCGTTGAGCAAGAGGTAGCTCTTGTCTATTCCATATTTGGCTTAAGGAACTTTATCTGTGCTCATTTCAATCTCTGGTTTTATGCAGCACCCCAACTCACCTTTCCCCTTAAGCAAGCATAAGTTGGTTTTCTAAATTTGAGACCCTGTTCTGTTCTGTAATTCAGTTCCTGTGTAGCCAAGTTTACATTCCGTGTATTACTGATATCTTATGATGTTTCTTTTTCTGTGTGACTTATTTCAGTTAGAATCATCATACCTGAATCCACTCATTGTGCTGCTAAGGGCCTGATGACATAGATTTCATTGCTGAGTGATATTGCTTTGTAAGTAAATACCACAACTTCTTTATCCATTTTTCACTTTCTGCGATGTTGAACTTGTACTGTAAACGAGGTTCTTGTAAACAGAGGCGTCCCAAACTTTGAGGTGGCTGTGTCTTTTTGATTTTAATTTCCCTAAGCTATAGGACCATAAGTGGAAGTGCCCTAGGCTCTGTTGCTTTGTTTTTTAGATGTTTCAGGAAACACCATACACTTCTCCCGAGTGTCTGTTGGCAATTTACATCCCGCCCATCAGCATAACAAGGCTCCCAGTTCTCCATGGCCTGTCCTGTCTTTCTGGATTTTACACTTTTTTCAGATGGCCCTTTTGACCGGGGGGAAGTGAGACTTCATTGTAGTGCAGATTTCCTTTGCAAGCTTGCTTGGTTGGCCAAAAAGGGCGTATGCGTTTTTTCCTGAATATATTCAGGAAAAAACGCATACGCCCTTTTTGGCCAAGTGCATCATTGTGGACGTTCTGCCTCTTTTCCTATGCTTTCAATGCAATTCCAGTCTACCTCCTGAAATCGGTTTCCTGCAATTCTGCCCCGCTTTCAAGTCTTCTTGGCAGCCTTAGTTC